>NC_046662.1:66529428-66533145 GCF_010883055.1 Belonocnema kinseyi | reverse complement strand
TCACTTAGGGAGGGTTGGTAATCCTGGTCTATAAGTTTGTGGATTAACTACTGTTGGGTAGGCGAACATATTCCCAGAATTTAGAGACAATCGAAAAACATGGCTTTATGAGTTGGACAGTTGAGGAATAATGCCCCATATACTCCTACATATTCCAACAACATTTAAGATTTTCGATTACTTTTATTGTGTCATTTATATGAGTAAAAGAATTTCTAAGTGTTTGGTAATTGTTCTTAAGAAAGCATAAATGATAAATGAGGAAAATTCGGATGTTCTGAAAGGATGCCCAATGCATAGTGAAAAGAAAGTTAAAACTACCTTACTTCTCCCAATTTTGTGCATAGACCATTTAAAATTAAAGATCAACCGATAGAAAACTGTCATTTGGTAATTATGGATTCTTATTTGATAAAGTTCTTTTGGTTTATACTATTATATTCTCATAATGTTTCTCTGCATACCTAAAACGAATACAAAATTAATCCTCTGTTTCTTATTATAGAGTTAGGTGCGCAGTTTGACTGTTTACCTAATGGTGACCCTATCCCTGATGTTTCTCGTAGTGGACCATCTTATTCTTCTTCTGACAGACAAAATTGTCCTAATATGACTCTTCCTGAAGCCGAGTCTCATCGTCGTGTCAGGTCTAGGTCTCCTAAACCCAGGTTCGTGGTTCAGCCTACATGGATATATTTTTGGAACGGACTTCGATGTGGACTTGAAAACCTTCAATGTATTCGGCTAACTTCCAACAAGAATCGGGACCGACGTTTTGAACTTCGGAAATACACTTTTCCTGCAAATAAACAAATTAAAGTTTTTAAGACGCCAGGGCAGCATACATTTGTGTCTATTCCAACCCTAGAACAAATAGTATTATCGACATCAGAAGGTGAGGTATTTGCGATATTGGAGAGTAGTAATGTTTTTTCTGGAATATATGCATCAAGTACTCAAAATCGCCGTAAAAGAAGGGCTAAAATAAACATGATAAGCGGCTTGGTTACCCCACTGACTTCAGTTGAAATAAAGGAAATTCCAGTAGGTCCCTCTCGCCCAGTCTCATACTTTTACAGAGTAGAGCGTTTGTAATCCAAGTAATCCTAAATCTTACAAATAGCTTGTAATTACAAATGACAATAAAAAGTAAATATTTTATTGTTCTCAAGCATATATTCTTTCCTAAATGTCCCAGCCATTCTTTTTCCAAAAACAAAATTTAAAATTTTTCAGAAAAATTATTATAGCATTTTAACGATTTACATATAATAATTTTTCAATAGGGGTCACCCTGATGTATTTAAAAAAATTTTTCACTGTAATAGACAAAATTTCATCACCAAAAAGAAAACTGAAAAATGACAGGGATGAAATATGCTCAACATTTTGGCTTTAAGCAATAAACATTATTGATTGAGTTTAGAGCCGAGTCAGACAAGAATAAATATTTTTGTTTTCGATTTTATTCATTTTTATATATTTTATCTATATATTTCAGTTCGGCCAAAATGCTAGATTGAATATTCTTTATAATATGTTTTGACAAATTCTGGCTTTATCTGTAAAATATGTAAAAAATGAATTGTTGTGTTATATATATTTTCGTTCTTATTTCAAAGAATCAAGAATAATCTCAAATTAAACGTAGACAATCATTCAAATGCGTGCTTTCACGATTATAATAAATTTTCCTGTACAAAGGAGGTCTCCCTACAGCCGATAATAAAATATACAGTATATAATTATTCATTAAAAATCCTAATGCACATACTTCATAGTTTTAGAAAATAAACATTTCCTCTACGGTATATCTGAACTATGTGACCTTCGCCGTGACTACAAATCGTGATAATTAATTGTTCATTCTATCAATAATTTTCCTTAATGAATTTCTCTTACGTCATCTAAATAAACATTTCACATGTCAAGTATTTATTACAAAGACACTCCTTTACAATGAAATAAATTTGGATTATATTTGCTAGAAGGCATACATTACACGAATGATTTAATCATACTGTTTGCGATTTTCTACTTATTGACTTTCTGTTTCTTCTAATGAAGTAATTACATTATTTTTTGCAAATGCCATGTCAACTATCGCATTGAATAATTATCTTAGACATTGTGGAGTGCGATTGTGCAATTCTACCATAAGATGCAAACGGAGAAAAATAGTTGGTTAATTGTGCTAATAGTTTGAAAAGTTTTCACTATTTTACATAGTAAACTGGTGACACATAGAGCTTAATAGTAGTTTACAATGTTTCACTAAAATAATGTATAGTATGAAGTCAAGGGATCAATCATTATTACTAATACACAGTGCACATAAACATAGTTTCGCTAACTGATTTAAGAGTTAATTTTACTTGGTTACATAGTAAACTTGACCCTAGTCAAGTACCAAGTATAACTACTGTAGCTACCTGCGTATTCCATACACAGTAGCCTTATGCGCTATGCTACATGGTGACCTGATGAAGAATTTCCACTATCCATTTCTCTCTCTCCATCCTACGAACTTGTCGAAAAATTTCTGGGGAATATTCCTGCAACATTTTTTGAATCGGCGCCTACTTGGCGTAGACTACTTGTAGAAATTCGTACCCTTTTGGCTGACGTCACAGTGTGCCATCTCTCCCTTTAACATTGAAGTCGGTTACAAGGAGAGAAACACTAACTGTGACGTCAGGGATGCGTTTATGCTCTTGGATGTACATCTGCCTAATGCAGTAATATACATATAATGGAGACTTCTCAATTTGACATATTTGAAATTTCTGGAAACATAATAAATTATACCAGTGAGTTCATAGACCCTGTAATGAGCCTACGTTTATGAGATTTCTGAAATTAAGAAGACTTAACTGTAAATTCTATGAAAATTGAAATCAATAAGACACGAATAAATAAGTATGGATAATCACATGAGAAGTGGCCTTTATTTGATCATTTATAAATTGTTTCCGCAACAAAATAATTAAAACTAAAATTTTCATTTTTCACATAAATAAATGTTGAAGAAAATAGCATAAATTTATTAAATGTAAGTCATAATAAAATAATGTTTAAACAAGTTTGCGTTTTGGATAAACTTACCTTCAGGTAGAAAAGTAATCCTTTTGATAGTTTGCCATGGAATATTACAGTTTTTTCAACAGATATACAATAAAATATTCAGTTTTACTTTTCACTGTTTTGATAAACAATGAAGTTATTGGCAAATTTGATAAATATCAGCTAAAGAACTGAGTAACATGCGGATGCGCGATAATTCACGTTTCACATCACGACTGGTTATGGAATCTAGCTCCAAAAGTAATTTGCAATGCAGAAAAAGATCGACAGGAGCGCATTTTATTATTTGAAATAGAAGAAATACTTCTCGGGTAAAATAATGTGCTGTGCACCCTTAAATACATGACCATGCGGCACAGTTAATCTAAGCTACAGTGCAAGGGAACTTTTACTATGTGGCGTAGTATGAATTCTTATTATGCTTTAGCGCTTAGTACTCTCACAACTATTCATTTTGTGCAATGGTTGATGAAAAATATTATTTTTCATTTATAGCTTAAATCGCTATCGGATACAAGGCATTTTTCTTCATGTACAGTCTGTCAAGTTAAAGCATGGGTGGCTTTACTCGCAGTCGGTAAGGTGTATCGACATGATTTTGGTGTCAAAATATTAAGAAGAGCTCCCTCTTTC
>NC_046662.1:66520457-66529328 GCF_010883055.1 Belonocnema kinseyi | reverse complement strand
ATGTCATACGTTATAGCGGAGGATAACCTTCGCTCGAAATCTATTTTTGTTGATTCAACATTATCACTATTAAGGCTCCAATGCTAAGAAGTTGAAATGAGGAAATATAAAATTTTTAGACACGGCAACATTTCGACTTTTTTATGCAATATTCTAGCAAATATATTTTTATCTATCTTTTCATTCCGACCTTGGGGGATAATATAAAGAAAACAGACCGTTTTGCAGCCTGTTATAAAATTAAATGAAATATCATGTAATTTTTACTATTAAACAGTATGCTTGTTTATTTGCTTGCAGAAAAGCGCTTTCGAAAAATAGGCTCAATTTTATATACAGAACAAATAAAACATTTTTTTTTACAGACACACGAACTTGATTCAATAGGTTCATGGAGAAGTTTTATTTTGAAATATTGCCTATATTGAAGTCTGGGTGATTTTAAGAAAATAAAGAAGTAAAACATGTAATATTTTTCATAAATCCTAATGATTACATTAAATTACACTTACTTTGAAGGTTCAGGAAACCTAAGAATATGAGCAGAAAATTTTCAGTGGTGAGTTTCATTTTTACAACTTGAAACTGATTTTTTTAAATTTCGTGTCAGAAGTGATTTGATGAATGTCTTCTATTCATACTAGCTTTTATGGCTTTTATCTGATAAAAGAGCTTCACTTGTTTGTTAAAACTAATATTGCGGAAGAAAAAAATTCTTCTTCGAAAAATTTATTTACTAGCAAATAGAATGTTAAAATGAACTGTATTTTGATATTAAGACAAGTTCTCATTTTCCAACGATTCACTGGGATGAATTTGAATTTCGCATCGTTCGTTAAAAACTAAAAAAAGTGTTGCTTTTGAAAAATCGGCCTGATTGCGTTTATAATCTCAAAATTTGATGTCAAATTTTCTCAATAAAGTTTTATCTCTCTAGAGCAACTTAAATTAAACTCTAAAGTAAAAAAAATTCTGCAAGAAGACAGTAATCTAAAAAGGCAAAATTTCTTTGCTGATAATTGCAGGCTTTTATGTCTAAAGTGTCGGAAAAAAGTTGTAACCCACCCTAAATCAACGCCAAATGTTAAAAAAAAAGAATTTTGTTAATTGTGGGGGTTGATTTAGGAAAGGTGTTTTTGCAGAATTATTTTAACGTTGCTGGTTAGTTTTAAGTGGTTTCTACATTAACTAGAGAGGAGAACTTGTTCAAATACGTTTATTGTAAAATTTTGCCATAATCAATATTTTCAGCTTAAAAATTCAACGATTAATAAAAAATTGAAACGCTTCATGGAAAATTTATGTATTTTGTTTAAATTCGTCTTTTTTATAGAAAATGTTTTTTTTGTTGTTAAGGACTCAACCACTTTGTTAAAAATCAACTAGTTTTAGTTGAGGATGAAAGTATTTTTTTCAATATTTGTTTCTCTTGGTTGTATTTAACTGCATTTTATTTGTAATTAAAATTTTATTTTATTGAAATATCATCTATAAAATTTTGCGTTCAAAATTCAGCGCCTTGGTTGAACTATTATCTTAAAAATTCATTTTTTTTTAAGATTTATGTTTTAGTCAAAAAATTGTTTTTATTATTGGATAAAAGTTAATGATTTTTGAACATCGGATTTAACTTTTAACTGATTTGTAAAAAGAAATTATCTTTCTGGCTTAAACATTTAACAATTTGACAAAAAACTCAAATATTTGTAGAAAACGAAACTGTTTTGTAGAATATTAGTTTTGTATTGAAATGAATTCTCCTGAATAAAAATTTAACTAATTCATTTTGGGTTGGAAATCGATCTTTTCTAATTTACAAATTCAACTCTTTAGTTAAAAATTTTTTAGAAACGGGGAAATCTAAATTTTATCAGTTAAAGATCCATTTCTCAGATTGAAAATTGAACTATTCCATGCTTGGTAGAATTTGATTGGTATATTTTAGTTGAAGATTTAATTATTTTGTTGAAAATTTTATCTGCTTTGTTTAAGAGTCGGCTTTTTGATAGAAAATTTATCATTTTGGATTCAAGATTCAACTGCCTTCTGAAAAGTTTTTCTTTTGTTTTGGAAATTCAACTATCTTGTTGAAAATTCTTCTCTTTTTTAGTAACAATTCAACATTTTAAACTATTTTATTGAAAATTCAATTGATTGTTTAAGAATTCAATTTTTTGTTAAAAATTCATATTCTTGAGTTGAGAATTTCAATGTTTCGTTGACAATTTACCGTTAGGGGGGGGGGGGGGCAGTTAAAATCAATTTCCTTATCTGAAAATTTAATTATTTCATTTTTAGATGTAAAAAAACAACATTTTTAGTATAAAATTCAACTACTTTGCTTAAAAATTCAACTATTTCGTTGGAAATTTCACTTGGATGGTTGAAATTTCTATGATTTTAGTAGATAATTCATATTTTCTGCTTGAAAATTTCACTGTTATCTAGACAATTTGTATTTTTAGTTCAAATATTAAACAGCTTAGTTGACACATTTTTTCTCTATTGACAGGAAAATCTCACCTATTTAAAAATTTAACTTTTCTGGTAAAAATACGCATTTCAATTAAATTATACATTTTTTATTTAAAACTAAAACCTTTTTTTAATGCAACTGTTGACAGAAAGGAACATTTTGGTAAAAAAAATTAACCGTTTTATAGAGAATTCGCCTTTCCGGTTTTAAAATTCAACAATTTGGTTGACATTTTGTTTCTTTCTTGACTAACAAATTGTTTCTAGTTGTAGGTTCTACTGTTTTAATAGCAATTAATCCTTTTGCTTTAGAGTTGAACTTGTTTGTTACAAATTCATTTTTTTAGTTGAAGATTTATCATTTTAGTAGCAAATTCAATTATTTTGTTGAGAATTTAATTGTTGAGCATTCATCTTTTTGGATCGAAAATTCATCATTTTGAAATAGAAATTCCTCCAATCTGCTTGAAAATTCCAATATTTTGTTATAAATGCAACTTTTCGCGTTTTTGGTTTAAAAATGTAACTGTGTTTAAAAACACAACAGCTTCTGGATAATTTTTTTTTCTTTTTTGTTATATAAATTTGATCAGTCGTTTAAAAAATAAACTATTTTGTTGGAAATTCGTTCCTTCTGCTTGAAAATTCAACTATTTATTAATTAGTCCACTTCTAGATATAAAATTTACATTTTGATTGAGAACACATTTTTTCAGCCTGAAAATTCAACATCCGCTGTGGAAAATGTCTGGAATTTTCTCCACTTTTTTGTGGAAAAAAGTAATATTTTCTTTATATTTCAAGTATATGAGTTTTTATGATGATTGCGATAATTGTGAAATGAGATTCTGAATTTCCTTTTCAAACTTATATTTGCATATATTTTAATTTTTTAAAAATTAATTTACAAGGTAATTGATAGATTAGAGGTATACAAATGCTGCTTCAAATTTAAAGGAGAATATAATGTAAATCATATTTGAGTGCACAAATGAAAATAATTGTTTAATGCTTTTTATTTTGTAAACTGATTAATTAATTATGATTTTGTGCAATGAGTATCTGCATTTAATTCTTATAAACGTGTTTTGATTTTGTTCTCGGATAAGTATCAAAAGTTGCCAAGCGATCAAATGTGCAAAAATGAAAATGAAAATTAAAAAAACGGAGAGGGGAAATTATTTCAATTTTTAAATGAAAATTATAGTTCAATTCTTTTTATGTTATAAACAGATTAATTCATTATTAGTTCATTAATACTTTTCACAATGTCAAATTACCTAAAGATTAATTTTTTAAATTTAAATTTGAGTTAACAAATTCATGATTTAAGTGAATATTATATTATTAAATACCGGTTATAATTGATATAATAACATTTTATTAACATTTGAAATACAACATTTTTAATTTTATTATTTATTCAAATTTTTGTTTTGTTGTGAAACAAGTATCGGATTTGTGATTTATGAATGATCCGAGTATATATTTTAATTTTTTCTGGAATATTTAAACATTTTATCAATAATAAAAATTAAAAAAAAACACCAAGTAAAAATTATTTGAGTAATTCATTCTAAAAATAATTCTTTAACGCCTTGTATTTTATGAACAGAATAATTACTTATTATTAGCTAATTAATTTTTAAACGATATTAAATTACATGAAAATTGCATACATTGATATAAGATATGAACTTTTTAATAGAAACATATTTATATTAAACCTATTCAAGCTGTCTTCATCTCGGTTTGAATTAGTGACAAAGGTTACTAATAAATTAGACGTATAGAAAAGATTTAAAAAAAGTAAAATATAAAGTAGAGTACAAATAAATTTATTATTTCAGTAAAATTGTTTGCTGCTTTTTATGTTGTGAACCATTTAATTAATTATTAGTTGATAATTTTCTTCACACTTTCTTCATGTTAATTTGAATTAGTGATAAAGGTTACTAATAAATTAGACGTATAGAAATGTTGTATCAAAATATAAGACGAATATACACATAATGTTAACATTATTTGAATGTTACGATGAAAATAATTGTACCATGTTTTTTATTTTGTGAACTGATTAATTCATTAACAACTGATTCTATTAAAAGTTACTTTTTCTGAAATCAGTTTAAAAGCTTAAGATTAAATCAAATTTTTTAAAATAAAATGTCAAATAAGAAAAAATATATAAAGTTAAAGTTTTTGAAATGTTTCATAACAGAATTATATTTTAATGGTTTTTCTTTTGTAAAATTGTCAATTGATTGTTAGCTAATTAACGTTTTCTGATCATTTAAGTAAATAAAGATTAAAACTTAGTTCCCGAAATTTAAGTAACATAAATTAGTTATTGACTTAAAGGTTATATGATCGAATATTGAATACAATTTAAATAATAAAAGGTCATTTACATGTGCAATTATATTTGATAAAGTAGCACAATATTTTGAAAGTTTTTAAATATTTTTTTAGAGAAAAGATTTAATAATGTTTTAAGCACCTCAAATTTTTATTTTCCAAAACTTTTGTTGTTCACATCAGAATTTATGGTTTTTAATTGAAATTAGCTAATAGTTCTGGAGAAAATCCGCCAGCGCGCGACGTGATTTTTTATTAATATTCCACAAAATTTTAGAGAATTTAAATTATTGTGCAATATCATTTTACCTTACGAAAAAGAATGTTCGCAAATTTTTTTGAGGGTCAATTCCCAAATTAGTTTGGTTGAAAAGCAATGTTATTTTTCTGAGTGTTATAATAATTAATATTTAATACACTGAGTGATACATTAAAATTACGCGCTTTAGGCCATATGATTTAGTTGTTAAATTAATCCTTTACTCCCATTCTTTGACGTTTCGAAAATTACACGTTTTCCTCAAAAGGACAGATTAGTAAAATATCACAGTTTTACACCATGAACCTCACGAATTAAGAAGACTAATAGCAGATATGATCTTCATCAAGGAATATTGCAACAATTGTTTGAATATAATTTCAGATCACAATAATTATAGTCCAATATATAATATCTCGAATTTTTTCATTTTAAAAACCAATTAAAACTTGAATTTAAGTAAAAATAATTCGAATAATTCGAAACTTATCTAAGTTTTTATGATCAGATTCAACTTTTATTTGAACTAAATTCTTTTTTCATCTTTAAATTTACCAAAATTGATAATTTATAAATGCCAACTGTTAATCTTCTAATTTTTTTAATTTATCAATTTTGTACCATTATTATTTTTCTTTTCTTTATCACACATTTTTTAACAGTTAAGAGAACAATTTTTTATGTTTGTTAGTGATTTTCAATTGTTTTGTCATTTTTTTAAAATTATTTTAAAATTATTTTTTTTAATTTTAGCAACAAAATTTATTAAGAAACCTTAAAATCCTTATTATAAAGATTGATGATGAGGCATTAATAAAAAATGTTTATTTTTTATTTTTATTTTTACTATTGGCTTAGTAATTTTAAAAATAATTTTTAGTTAAATCTAAAAAAAATACTCACAATGAAATTTATTAATTGAATCAGTCTAAAATAAAGATAACTCAAGGGTAAAACAAATCTATTCTTAATTCTTAACCTCACTGTTTCTTTTTTTCTAAGTTCTTCGCACTTAAATTTTAAAGAAATTTTATTTATATCAATTTTCACAATTTATTTGCATTTAACAATTGAGATAAGGAGAAGTGGGATTCACATATTATATAACGTTATTTTTGCCCTTTTACCTCCCCGCACTCCCTAAATGCATTTACGTCACATTTTTTGTATTATCTTTGAAAACTTAATAGACGTCTTCTGAATCAAAATCAGGTCTTATTAAAATGAAGAGCGGTATAGAAATAAATAAAACAATATTTTTATGTAACACAGCAATGGTTTTTAACATTTTCTTAGTCACACAAATATTGAGATTACTTACAAGGAAAGTAGTATTAAAAAAATTAATTTTACCGCACTTTACAAAATATTTACGAAAATTTAAAAAAATAATTTAAAATGTTAAAAATTACCTCAAAATCTTTTGAAATTTTTTAGGAATTTGAAGAAAATTAGAAAATTAAAAAAAAATATTTTAAATGTGTCAAAAGAAGAAAAATCTAGAAGATTGAAAAAAAAAATATTTTAAAGGAGTTAAAAAATGTTAGGAAAAATTTGAGCCTCTTTAAAGCATATTTATGACATCCAGAAGTTTATCAAAAATAAAACATATGTTTAGAATGTTCGTCAATGCTTCCAAGTTATAAAATATTTTTCATCTATTCAGTACCTCTTAAATTTTTGAAAATATTTTTATCTGACTCGAATTTTGGAAAAATTATTTTAAATGTAAGAAATTGCCTAAAAATATTCCAAGTTTTCCTAGAAATTTTAATACAATTAATTTATTGACTCAAAATATTTCAAAGTTCTTTTCATTAAGGTCATGTGATACTTTTGTCTTTGAGTATGTGAGTATGTATCAGAAAAATGTTAGTGTCCAGAGGTGTTCGCGTTTGTTAAAGTTTAAAAAATCTTCTTCATTTTCTTCAAATCTTCGCGATATTCATGAAATTTGATTGTTTTTTCATTTCAATTTTTTTCAATGTCACTAAACTGAATCATCGTGCTTTAAACTTTTATATACTTTTTGAAAATTTAAGAAAATATTTTGAAATATTTTGAAATCTTTTTCAATTTTCTCTTAAGGTTCATTTTTCAAATTAAAAATCTTTAAAAATTGTTTTCGGATCGTAAAGAATTTTTGTCATTCTCCTGCATTTTTACAAAAGTCCTAAAATTCTTATAAGTTTTGATAAATTCCCTACAAAATTTTTTCAAAGTTTTTTGTCTGGTGAGTTCGCCTTTTAGGTATGAAAATTCAACAAATTGGTTTAAATTTCTTTTCTTTTTAGATTTAAAAAATATTTTTTGGTTGGAAGTTCAACTTTTCGTTGAGAATTTTGATTTGCGCGCATTCTCTGCGAATAGATTCTCTAAAGGGAGGGAGTTTTCTCATCAAAGGTGTCCTCTCATACAATCTAGCAAGTGTCTCACCCCTCAAAGCCGCTATTATGGCTCCTATAATCCCTCCTTTGGTATTTTGTCTCGGAACCTTTTTGGAATGTGATTACTGATTAAGTTTCCTGGATAAACCTATACTTCTTCCTCTACAAAGGCCGCCTACATATGTCCCAGTCGTGAAAATCCTTGTGTTAACACTTCTCTTATCTGCTGGACTTGATAGGAAGATACGAGCGTATACTAACTTTTACGACCCTAACTCAAAATCTTTTGAGCCGCGCCGTGCTTCACGGTGGTTAAAACGTGCCGGAGATTCCGAAACTCGTGACTGTATGTTCGGTACCATCCTGTTCCAGCTCGGATACACTTATCGCTCGATAATATCGAGCCTTTTCACAGGATTCTGTAAATGGACTATCTGCCTAATGCAGAATTAAGCGGTAGCTGCGGTCGAGGCCAATGGGAGGAGTTAATGGCCTTCGTTTATCGCAAAAATTAATAGCAGTTCAAAAACCAGACGATGTAATGTTTATGTGCAGAATTCCTAAAAATGAAACCAAGAATCCAACGTCTAAATTTAGATAAGCACCATAAAACTTCTGTATGCACTAATAGGCTCCCGATATCACTCTTTTTCACAGGTCAAAAAAGGCCTCTGATTGCAAAGTTTTAGAAATTTGGGCCAATTTTTATTTAACAAATTTTTTTAAACAATTTCATTATTCATTCACAAAAAAAATTATGTATTAATTTTTAGCATGGCTGAGCAAAAATAAAACTGTTTTGCGTCTTTCACTTTTTTATTACGACAACCCGTTTGCAATGTACAGCGTTATAAACTGAAGGTTTTTAAAATTAACTTGTCATATTTGCATAGTGTTACCTTAGAATTTATTGCTCAGAAAAATTTAAAACGCTTACACTGTCTATACCGAGGATAGATCTCTTGAGAGGAAAAAGAGAAATCTTCCGATCGAATAAAAAGTTCTTTCCTTAAATTGTTGTTAAAAAGTTGCTATTTTAAGCGGAAGTCGCTTAGACTCTTGATTTATTAATAAAGAGTCATCCAGATCAACCAGTGTTATAATATTGCTTGAAATTAGTGCGAAACCTTTATCTATTAATAAAAACAGAATTTGGTGTTTATAATTTCTTTTGCTAAAATGTTTATAACAATTTATATAAAAAAGGACCCTCATTCACTGGATTGACCTAATTTTTTCATTAGTCCTTGACAAATGATTACACTTGTCGCAATTTTCAAGTTGTTAGCGATTACCTTTATTTATATCCTCAACTTTACCGTAAACAATATAATTATCTTGGGTAGAATTTTTGATACATGCACCTTATTTTTTATAACTATTGTTATTAAA
>NC_046662.1:66517735-66520357 GCF_010883055.1 Belonocnema kinseyi | reverse complement strand
TTACCTTTATTTATATCCTCAACTTTACCGTAAACAATATAATTATCTTGGGTAGAATTTTTGATACATGCACCTTATTTTTTATAACTATTGTTATTAAATAAAACGTTCAATTGAGAAAATGAATTTTTTCTTAATTCTCTGATTAATCGATGGCACAAAATAAATTTTTTAACTCTCGTGATATTTTCTCGTATGATGAGATGTTATCGATTTTGTTAGTTGAGCGTTTTTGTTATTAAAAATAGTTATAAACAATAAGGGACTGTTATCGAAAGCGCTACCCAAAATAATCATATTCTTTAAGTTAGAATTAACGATATAAAAAAAAGGTAATCGCTAATAACTTGAAAATCGTGGCTTTTAAAGGAACGTATAATTATAAAAAATACATTATTTATAAGACTGTAAATAAATAATGCTTCATCGTACGAGAAAGTGTCACGTGAGAGAAAAGGTTTATTTTGCTTCATAGATTAATAAAAAAATTAAGAGCAAATCGATTTTCTTAATGAAGCGTTTTTGTTAATAAAAATAGTTATAAACAATAAGGCGCAGGTATCGAAAAAGCTACTTAAGATAATTATATTTTTTATGATAAAATTTAGAATATAAAAAATGTAATAGATAGTAACCTAAAATTGGTGACTTTCAGGGGTCGTATATTTATCAAAAAATACATTGTTTATAAGGATGTAAATAAATAATGGCTCATCGTACGAGAAAATATCACGTCATTGAAAATTTTTATTTTGTGTCATAGATTAATTGAAAATTAAGAAAAAATAGATTTTCTCAATTAAATGTTTTTGTTATAGCAACAATTATAAACAATAAGTCGCGTGTATCGTAAATGCTACTAGATAATTATATTTTTTACGGTAAAATAAAAAATACGAAGAAAGTTAATTGCTAATAACTTAAAAATTGGGACTCTTAGGGTAGTGCATATTTTTTTAAATACATTGTTTATAATGCCGTAAATAAATAATGGCTCGTCGTACGAGAAAATATGACAGAAGTGAAAAGCTTAATCATGTAGCAAGGATTAATGAAAAACATTTTTAGTGAATTTTGGTTATTAAGAGTCATTATTTCTATCAATTGTTATAAACAAATTATCAAAAGAAATTATGAAGAATAAATGATTTTACTAATGCCAAATAAAGGTTTCGCAACAATTTTAAGCAATATTATGACACTGGTTGATCTGAGTGATTGTTTATTAATAAATAAAGAGTCTCAACGATTTCCTCTTTAAAAAAGCAACTTTTTAACAACAATTTGACGAAAGAAGTTTTTATTTGATCGGAAGATTTCTTCTTCCTATCAAGAAATCTATCCTTGATGTAAACATTGTAAAAGTTTAAAATAGTTTTAAGCAATAGATTCTGAGGTAACACTGCAAATATGGAACTTTTGTTAAAAAATCATTTGTTTATAACATTGTACTTTGCACACGGTTCATAGCAAAAAAAATTGTACGACGCAAAAGAGTTTTATTTTTACTCATTCATGCTAAAAAAGATTGTATAACTTTCTTTTGTAGATGAATAATTAAATTGTTAAGTCAAATTGTTGGAACAAAAATTGGCTCAGATTTCGAAAACTTACCCAAGATATTCGCAATCAGGGGCTTTTTGTACTTTTGATTAACATGAGAATTGTTGAAATAGGCTAAGTTTCATACAGCAAGATTAGTTAAAGATATTCAAACATTAAATAATGAACATACAAAAAAATGGTTATACAAAGATTATTTGTTAAAAGAATGCTTTTTAGGATTTTCTATAATCTTACGATTTTTAGGTGATATTGCGAGAAATTTGAATAAAAATAGTGTACTGATGAAAAATGTCTTCTTGAGAATATTATTGTTAATATTATAAACATATTTAATAAATAAATACATCAATCATCCTCTTTCCGACAGAAAAATTTGTTTTTTCTAAAGTCTTTTTCTTTAATTAGGAGGCTTATGATAATTTTAGAAAAATTCATAATTAGTTGATTAATCTTTAGTATTTTGTAAACGGATTTTATAAACGAATACATTATTCGGGCATTCATCGGCAGAAAAATTCTCTTTTTGTTATGCCAGTAGATTTAGTTTAAAATGTAATAACAATTTCAGCAACAAGCATAACTAGTTAATAAATTTTATGATTCTTAAAAACAAATTTAATAAACAAACGTATTGATAAGACATTTATCGAAAGCAAAATTCGTTGTTTTCGATGCCAACTTTTTCAATTCGAAACTTCATGATGTCAGAAAAAATTCTTAATTTATTTATCAATATGAAAATTCTTTAAACAATTTTGATAAGTAAATGCATTAATTGGGCATCTGTCGGGAAAATTTTTTTTATGTCAATCTTTTTTGGTTGGAAACCTAATGATTATTTTATTAACACTCACACATAGTTGATAAATTTTATGAACTTCTAAACAAATTAAAGAAGCATATGCATTATTTGGACAATTGTCCACATGAAAGTTTTCTTTTTTAATCTCAGTCCTTTCAGTTTAAGCGTATCGTTACTTTTATTCTCTTGATAAGGCTACAGCTAAAGGATAATGCTTTTGTTTGTAAAATAATATATAATTTATTAACTTGTAA
>NC_046662.1:66511056-66517635 GCF_010883055.1 Belonocnema kinseyi | reverse complement strand
TTTCAGTTTAAGCGTATCGTTACTTTTATTCTCTTGATAAGGCTACAGCTAAAGGATAATGCTTTTGTTTGTAAAATAATATATAATTTATTAACTTGTAATGAATTTTTCTGAAATTATTATTACATACTATATATACATTACTTTCTTAAAATTGTTTGCAAAAGTCATGAAATTGATCAATGAATTATGTTTTATTTTTATTTTTATGAAGTTCCTAATTAAAAAAGTTGTCATCGAAAAAAATGAATTTTTCTTCTGGAAAATGCCTTATCTATGAATTTGGTTATTAAATTTGTTTAAAAACATCATACAATTCATCAAATATTTATTAATGTTACAAAAATTATCATGAAGTTTCCAACTGAAAAGACTGGCTGTAAAAAAAACACATTCTTATGCCGGAAAAGGTACGAATAATGCAGCTATTTAAATAAAAAATCATAAGATTAATAAAAAAATTATGAAATTTTCTTAAATTAGTATTGATAATTTTAAATTATTTAAAAATTTAACATTTATTATAAAAAGATTGTTTGTTGGTTTTGACATGCAAAAATAAATGTTTAATCTTTCCCCTTTTTCGTGAGAAAATTTCACTATTTCCCCCTTCTTGAGGCAATTTGGCCCTGTGATCCCTGAAATGTTTATATGCATGTTTTAAACAATGTGATAATTAATTATTCTTTACTGAAATGATTTTTCAAACAATTTATTATTTTCATTAATAATATTCCTTTAGAATTATGCTAAAAAATTTTATTTTTTTCTGAAATTTTTATCCTTTTGTCCACTTTTCATTCAGAATGAATTTAAGTTAAAAAAATAATTGTTTAAAAAGTTAATTGTTATTTGCTAGATATTTTCGGTGCTTAAGCAATTTTTAATTGTTTATAAATCTCTACTCTTAAATAATTCCTAAGGAGTTGCTATTTTTTATGAAATGCTCAACTTTGCCTTGCCTTTTCGGTTCTGAACAAACAATAATTAAATAAAAGACAAAACCATTTTTTAAAAAACCTCTTTAATTCTGTGAATATTTTTAAAAAATAAAACAGATATATAAAATAATCTTAAAATTTTTTTTAAAAGAATCGTATTAAATGTAAATTTTCGTTGAAGCAGTTACGAACTAAAAAGTGAAAGAAAAGCTGAAAATTTTAAAAAAGCTTAAAGCTTTCCAGCATTGTTCTAAGAGAAGTTAGTTGTAAAAAATAAAAAACTATTTGAATAATAAAGTTTTTGAATTTGAATCAATTATTATCGTTGGTACTGATTATTATCTTGCCAATTGATAGATAATTTCAGAAAAACCGCCACTATCTAGCATTAATATAGAAGAAGATTTTTATAATCAATACAAGTTTGTTAAACAAATTATGTTTGGTACATTTCATGAATTATTGCTACTATGTGAGTGAAAAGTAGACAAAAAGTTGAAAGTTTCCGAAAAAGCTGCAACTATCTGGCATTAATATATGTGAAGATCGTTATAAAGAAATGGTTAAAAGTTTAAGAAAAAAACGCAATTTTCTAGCGTTATTTAAATTAAATATTATTAACAATAATAATTAACTGTTTAAAGTATTATTGTTTTACTTAACTTTAATTAAAAATTAGACTAATTATAAGCATAATAAAAAAAATTGCTAAACACATTTTTTCACTTATGGGGCGTTTTTAAGGTCCTATAAAACATACTTATCTTGGTTATATTAAAAAAGCAATATTGTATTTGTCTTCCTATTCTATTCCCGGGCGATATGCATGGAAACTCAAAAAAATAATTTTGGGCCATCCTACTAAAGAGTAGCGTAATCCAAAAAAACATTCGAAAATTTTTTCGAATTTTTAAGGATATCGCCCCCAAACTTGTTTGGAAAAACAAGAAAAATGCGTCATTTTTTAAAATGATATTTATAGGTTTTATAGGCTCCATAAAATTTAACATGTATTTTTTATAAGAACAAAATATATAAGAAAAATTACTTTGTAAATAGCCATAATTTTGTATTTAAGGGCCGCAAAGATACCTACTAGTGGAAAATTTGGTTTTGCGAGCTTTTGGCACTATTTATTATTTTTTGCGAATTTTTTAATATGAATTGTTTCTAAAACATAATGTAATACTTATTAATAAATCTGAGACGTTTAAATAAAATGTTTAAATAATTAATGATACTTTATAGCAATTTTCTCTGAAATAAGAGTTAGAGAGTCGCCATTTTTTCTTATATATTATATTGACGGATGCAACAACTCGACAAGCGCTCCAAACCACGTAGAAGTATTGTCCAGCCGGGAAAATCTATCGATAAAAAAAAGTGGCCAAAACGCAAAACAAAAGATACATTCATATTCAGCTTGACGCGGCCGACAAATTTTTCCTATGAAACTTTTTCAATTCAATTCAATTCAATTCAATTTCCACAATTTTTGACCGATTTTCTTCAAATTTTCAGAAAAACTTTTTCAAAATCTAGTAAACAACTTTCTCGCAATAAGTTACTTCAACTAACATTTTGCCGATGACCGTCCCACTGGTCGAAGTTGGCAAAACGTGATTTTCCTTCGGAATCAATTTGCTAATAAACAAAAAAAACACGTTAGCTTTTTAAACAAAGTGCGTTATTTAGTCATCGCTTATATATTGAGAATGCACCATACAAATTTGCATGTATGTCTAGAATAATCATTATTATTTATAACTATCTTTGCTTACAGTGGTGGTACCGAGTTGGGTTTTTTCTTCTAAAATATTCCGCTTTCCGTAAGTTTTTCACTAAGAGCGTGATAATAGTTCGTGTATTTTAAGAAACATAATTGTTTAAACAAATTATTTATGTTATTAACCATCCTCATATACAATAATGCTAGATAGTAGCAAATTAGTTCAGGTTCCTGAAATCTATTAAAGTGTATTCGTTCAAGATGTTTATGTAGTCCCCCTTCCTAAAATCTATAAAATGTTACCCTTATCAGATATTTATCTTGTGTATTCAAACAAATTCAAATCATTTTTTATTGACACTATATTTCTTTTTTCAAATTTGTTACACACAAGATATACATCTGGTAAGGTTTTATTTTCATAGATCTCAGAAAGCTGAACAATTTTGAACTATAAACTGGTATTCATATTTCGTATTGTTTTAGAAAAAAATGAGATTTTGAACCGTTGAAAATTATATTTCTGTAAGTTTAGAGACATAAATCCATTTTTCTTTGTTTTGTAGTTTAGAAAAATTAATAATGTCATGGAACATGTTCTTTACAGAGTCATTGAACTAAAAATCAACAATGAAACCAACAAAAAATGAATTAATCTTTTTTCTTAAAAATACGCGGTACCATTTTTTTCTTGCTTAGCCTAAAATAACCGTGGGCATCCTCGAAAAAAAATACAAAAGTATATGTGCAGGTACTTTTGGTTTGAACCTAATTAATTTCAAACAAAAAAGTTTTTTTTAATAGCTTGTTTCGTAACTGTTCTGTGATCTTATTTGAGTATGCAGGTGTCAAAATAGCGGAAGCAAAAATAATGATATTATTTTATGATAAGAATACCAAAAATGGTTAAAATAATCATCGCAGAGGAAACAATTATTTATGACTGCTGACAATAAATTTATTTTTAAATAATGAAGTGACAATGCAATGAATGAAAAAACAAATTCAATAATTGACTGATGGACTGGTTGACTTATCTGATGCTTATTATCAGGAGATGTATAATTTTCTTTAAACCATAGCTTTATCGAATCCTGAATTTTATTTGTAGTTTTATTTACAAGTATTTCATTATTATATTATATAATTAAATAATATAAATTATATTATATATTATATTATATATGATATTATATTCAATATTATATTATTTCTCAAAATGATTTCTAAAGTTCTACTGGGGAAACCCCTGAAAAAGCAGGTGATACTCTACTTTAAAAGAAATTTATTTATTTAAAAGTAATTTATTAGTAAACAATTTGGCAAGTTTGTTAATTTTTTAATTAGTGTTTTTATTTATTGCATAACTGCGTTAATAATTTGTTTGCATGTTCTTTTATTGTTTACAATCAAAACTAATTTTTTTCCCTGCTATGATTCGTTTATCAATTTTCATCATTTTCTGTATGAAATAATACGATCTTGTAAAAGTAATCCGTAAAATAACAGTTTTTATAAACAATGACTAAAGAATGTAAAAATGGTTGATTTATCAGTTTTCCTTCATTGACTTTTGACAACCGATTTTCTAGGAGTAATTTTCACAAACAAAGTATATAAGATATGCACACAGTCGATAATGTGAAAAGTATTACGCATAATTTTCTCCACTACAACTTTCTATTTTCTAGTAAGTTTGATCGAAATCAATTTGGTTTTTATACACGAAACTATAAAATCGATACTTAAGACCCCTATCTTTGAGGGGCTGTTTCACTCCCCTAAATTTTGTTACTTGTTGGTCAAATTGTTTCTTGATTTATAAAAAATGATTTTTTCCCTTAGTACCTCTACTTCTGTATTTTATAACTCTGTAAAACTAAAATGGCGGTCAAAATTTGGATTGCTGGGTTGATGAAAGATCATATTAAAAATAATACAAGATTCAAAAGTGAGAATAGAAACTGTGGCTACTGGGCAACTCAAAAATGATCCTATGTGTGAGAAATTAAAAATATATGTTTGAGAAAATACTTAAAAAAATGTATTGGATATTTATAGCAGCTATTACGGGTTTTAGATAAATAAATAGTTTCTAAAAGTAAGATAAGAAGCGACAAATGGCAACAATAATTATGAAAAAACACACAGAGTCTTTCATACAAGGTCGAGTACACAACAATTTAAAAAATATTTATTCATTCTTTCTTTAGATGTTTTAAAACGTTAATTTAAATATTTAATATTGTAGCCTCTAATGCTACTTGTATACCAAAAATCATACATTTTTCTTGTAAATAGTATAATTCACGTATTTAGAAATGTCAACAGGAGTACAAATTAGGGAATTTTTTCAAAATGTTTGAAAAAAACATCACTTTTCAGCATTATTCTGGTTGAAAATAACATGACAAAAATGAAACATTTTTAAAAATAATTCATCTTTCTCTTACTCAGAGAAAGTTTAAAGTTATTATAATTTTTTTATGAGACAATTCTCAAACAAATAAAAATTATTTAACGAATTGTAGATTAGTGGTAAGAATAACAGGTACACCAGTATTATGTCGAATTTGTTGACAATTCTTGAAAAAATCACATTTTTCTACCTTTTTTCAATCAAATGTATATTTGAACTATTAAAGGTCGTATACACAACTAACAACGATTTAAATCGACTTTTATGATTTTTTATATTGCCTAATGAGTTTATCTCATTAAAAGGGTACCGATAATTTGCGAATAAATGGGATAAAAATATACTCTAATAAAAGAGTAATTATATAAAAAATAAAATATAGTATTTTATTTAATCGCTAACAATAATTTGTTTAAAAAATTTCTATGATTTTCCGAATTTACGACTAATATACCGAAAAATACTTGATCCATCTTTGGAGGATGGTTTTGTGATATGTTAAAAGACGACGCATGAGGGGAGGGTGGTAACATAAAAAATGTCGTATATCACATTCGGAGAAATTAATTTAAGGTAATCCTATAATTTATACTCGCTTCCTTGGAAAATACGCCTTTCTACTGTTTCAACATAGCGAAAACTTCTTTTTCAACTATTGGGATTTATATAAAACTTGGAAGGTGAAATGTGTGTTTTTTTAAATCTAAACAAATTGAATATTATATAAGTTAACTATCATAAAGTAAGATGGCCTGCCCGTTCACGTTGAAAATTGCTTAGTCAAATTTGAATAACGATTGCGTTATTTTAGACATATTAAAACAATAAAAAAATGGTTAGATTAGACCAAAGTTAAAACAAGAATTGAAAAATTTACAACTTATTTTAATGACATTTCTCGATTGAAGACGAATTGAATAAATTATGGAATTTAAACGACTTTCTAAAATAGATTTCAACAGTTGTATTGTTTTTTGTACTCTTTGAAATCCTCTTACTAAATCTGCCTGCACGGAGAAAAATGGTTTTTAAAATCAGAGGTAAAAGTACTATGTCACTCGGTAAAGTGTTACACGAACTAAGTGAATAGTTGAAAGAACATAAAATTCTGATGAAAAGAGCTATTACACAGGGTTTAGAACTATTTCTGCATGCTAAAAATAATTATTTTTCTAAATGATAAAATTAGTAATATTTTAAAGTTCTAAACGCTAAAAATCGTGGGGTATTTTGAAAGGTATCTATGTATTTTATTTTATCCTAAAAAGCATTTTTATCTGACTGCCCAAAATATAATACCTTATATACAGTAGCATTAAATATAATGTAAGGAGGGCGAAATTAATATTTTTATAATAATATTTATGATGAAGGAGAGGGCATCATACTACATTACAGTCTGTCAAGTTAAAGCGTGGGTGGCTTTACTCGCAGTCGGTAAGGTGTATCGACATGATTTTGGTGTCAAAATATTAAGAAGAGCTCCCTCT
>NC_046662.1:66507814-66510956 GCF_010883055.1 Belonocnema kinseyi | reverse complement strand
GTTGGTAATCCTGGTCTATAAGTTTGTGGATTAACTACTGTTGGGTAGGCGAACATATTCCCAGAATTTAGAGACAATCGAAAAACATGACTTTTTGAATTGAGGCCGTTGAGGAATAATGCCCCACCTAAACATTACATCGTCTGGTTTTTGAACTGCTATTAATTTTTGCGATAAACGAAGGCCATTAGCTCCTCCCATTGGTTTCGACCGGAGCTACCGCTTAATTCTGCATTAGGCAGATAGTCCATTTGCAGAATCCTGTGAAAAGGCTCGATATTATCGAGCGATAAGTGTATCCGAGCTGGAACAGGACGGTACCGAACATATAGTCACGAGTTTCGGAATCTCCGGCTCGTTTTAACCACCGTGAAGCACTGCGCGGCTCAAAAGAATTTGAGTTAGGGTCGTAAAAGTTAGTATACGCCCGTATCTTCCTATCAAGTCCAGCAGATAAGAGAAGTGTTAACACAAGGATTTTCACGACTGGGACATATGTAGGCGGCCTTTGTAGAGGAAGAAGTATAGGTTTATCCAGGAACCTTCATCACTAATCGCATTCCAAAAAGGTTCCGAGACAAAATACCAAAGGAGGGATTATAGGAGCTATAATAGCGGCTTTGAGGGGTGAAGAACTTTCTAGATTGTGTGAGAGGACACCTTTGATGAGAAAACTCCGTCCCTTTAGAGAATCTATTCGCAGAGAATGCGCGCAAAACAAAATTCTCAACGAAAAGTTGAACTTGCAACCAAAAAATATTTTTTAAATCTAAAAAGTAAAGAAATTTAAACCAATTTGTTGAATTCTCAAACCTAAAAGGCGAACTCACCAGACAAAAAACTTTGAAAAAATTTTGTAGGGAATTTATCAAAACTTATAAGAATTTTAGGACTTTTGTAAAAATGCAGGTGAATGACAAAAATTCTTTATGATCCGAAAACAATTTTTAAAGATTTTTTAATTTAAAAAGTGAACCTCAAGAGAAAATTGAAAAAGATTTCAAAATATTTTCTTAAATTTTCTTAAATTTTCAAAAAGTATAGAAAATTTTAAAGCACGATGATTCAGTTTAGTGACATTGAAAAAAATTGAAATGAAAAAACAATAAAAATTTCATGAATATCGGGAAGATTTGAAGAAAATGAAGATTTTTTAAACTTTAACAAACGCGAACACCTCTTGGACACTAACATTTTTCTGATACATACTCACATACTCACAGACAAAAGTATCACATGACCTTAATTAAAAGAACGTTGAAATATTTCGAGTCAATAAATTAATTGTATTAAAATTTCTAGGAAAACTTGGAATATTTTTAGGCAATTTCTTACATTTAAAATAATTTTTCCAAAATTCGAGTCAGCCAAAAATATTTTCAAGAATTTAAGAGGTACTGAATAGATGAAAAATATTTTATAACTTGGAAGCATTCACGAACATTCTAAACATATGTTTTATTTTTGACAAACTTCTGGAAGTCATAAATATGCTTTAAAGAGGCTCAAATTTTTCCTAACATTTTTTAACTCCTGTAAAATATATATTTTTTCAATCTTCTAGATTTTTCTTCTTTTGACACATTTAAAATATTTTTTTTTAATTTTCTAATTTTCTTCAAATTTCTAAAAAATTTCAAAAGATTTTGAGGTAATTTTTAACATTTTAAATTATTTTTTTAAATTTCCGTAAATATTTTGTAAAGTTCGGTAAAATTAGTTTTTTTAATACTACTTTCCTTGTAAGTAATTTCAATATTTGTGTGACTAAGAAAATATTAAAAATCATTGCTGTGTTACATAAAAATATTGTTTTATTTATTTCTATACCGCTCTTCATTTTAACAAGACCTGATTTTGATTCAGAAGACGTCTATTAAGTTTTCAAAGATAATACAAAAAATGTGACGTAAATGCATTTAGGGAGTGCGGGGAGGTAAAAGGGTAAAAATAACGTTATGTAATATGTGAATCCCACTTCTGCTTATCTCAATTGTTAAATGCAAATAAATTGTGAAAATTGATATAAATAAAAATTTCTTTAAAATTTAAATGCGAAGAACTTAAAAAAAGAAACAGGGAGGTTAAGAATTAAGAATAGATTTGTTTTTACCCTTGAGTTATCTTTATTTTAGACTGATTCAATTAATAAATTTCGTTGTGAGTATTTTTTTTAGATTGAACTAAAAATTTTTTTTAAAATTACTAAGCCAATAGTAAAAATAAAAATAAAAAATAAACATTTTTTTTAATGCCTCATCATCAATCTTTATAATAAGGATTTTAAGATTTCTTAATAAAGTTTTTTGCTAAAATTAAACAAAAATAATTTTAAAATAATTTTTAAAAAATGACAAAACAATTAAAAATCATTTAAAAACATAAAAAATTGTTCTCTTAACTATTAAAAAATGTGTGATAAAGAAAAGAAAAATAATAATGGTACAAAATTGATAAATTAAAAAACTAATCTGTCCTTTTGAGGAAAACGTATAATTTTCGAAACGTCAAAGAATGGGAGTAAAGGATTAATTTAACAACTAAATCATATGGCCTAAAGCACGTAATTTTAATGTATCACTCATTGTATTAAATATTAATTATTATAACTCTCAGAAAAATAACATTGCTTTTCAACCAAACAAATTTTGGAATTGACCCTCAAAAAAATTTGCGAACATTCTTTTTCGTAAGGTAAAATGATATTGCACAATAATTTAAATTCTCTACAATTTTGTGGAATATTAATAAAAAATCACGTCGCGCGCTGGCGGATTTTCTCCAGAACTATTAGCTAATTTCAATTAAAAACGATAAATTCTGATGTGAACAAGAAAAGTTTTGGAAAATAAAGATTTGAGGTGCTTAAAACATTATTCAATCTTTTCTCTAAAAAAATATTTAAAATTTTTCAAAATATTGTGCTACTTAATCAAATATAATTGCAAATGTAAATTAACTTTTAATATTTAAATTATATTCAATATTCAATTATATAACCTTTAAGTCAATAATTAAATTATGTTACTTAAATTTCGGGAGTAGTGGGACGATGGTCGTGGGGGCTAAAGCGTAGGCTTTGGACCCACTCCTTCGGCTTGCGGGTTCGATTCCCGCCTCGCACTCTGGAAGAGTCTCGGTG
>NC_046662.1:66504830-66507714 GCF_010883055.1 Belonocnema kinseyi | reverse complement strand
AAAATTAAAATTCGAAAATTTTTTCTAAAGCCTCCAGGGGACTTCGTTTTCGCACGAAAAAATTTTATGTGCCCTTATTGCATCCGGACCCACAATTAAACCATGAAAATCGGGAAAGGACCGGAAAGAAAAATCTGTCGAAGTTCGATTTTAACCGTTTTTAAAAATAATGATTTAAATTGATAGCTTTTTCAATTATAATATCAAACAGTGTACAATTCGTATTTCGAAAATCTTTTACTTTAAATATTTTCAATTTTAGATTTATATTTTTAAGCGTATATTTTTAATTTGAAGAATTTTAAAGTTCAGTCTTGAAGACTCAATCAATTAAAAACTAAAAGTGTTTAAAGATAAAACTTTTGGATGAAATACAGTTTGATTTTATTAACTGTAAAAAGAAATCGATTACTTTTTTAATATAACCATATTTTAAGTATGAAAAACTTAAAAATCACTGATTTGACAAAACGATTCTAAATCCTTTCATATTTTAAAAATTTAAGAATTATATAAATCAATTTAAAAACCTTAGTATTTAAAAAAAGCTTAAACATGCGATTGAAACTTAATAATCTTTTTTCAACTTAAAAACAACTTTATAATAATATATTCTTAATATAAAACTTTGATTGAATTAAAAATATTGTTTCAGTCCATATTTAAAAGTAAACAGTTTGAAACTGAATTGTTTGACATAGAAACCTTTGAATCGTGAGAATTTCAACAAGCTATTAAACTTGGAACGTTAAAATTTGAATTGTTCTATTTACAAAATGATTAATTTGTAAAACTTTTGAATTTCTATGTATAAATAACAACTGAACACTTATTATTTGTAAAAAAAATATTTTTACTTTTAAGAGATATTTGGTCATTTATTTTTTCTGTTCATTTAAACGAATTAAAACGAATTAAAGAAGCTTCTAAAATTTTCTGTTAGAAATCTGCAAAAATTTACATTTTGTTTTAAAATAGGCTGTGGGTATTTGCACCAAAATTTCGGAACAAATAGCCGAATTTTGTCGGTGCACGCACACTACATTAAAATTTAAAAGTTCTGAAAAAATTTCAGAAATAATTTAAAATTTTTTTAACTTGAAACAACTTCCAGATATCTCAAGATTATAAAATGAAATTCTAAAGCTTTTCAAGGATTCTTAAACTTTTTATATTCAAAATAATATAACTTTAAATTTAAAAAATGTTAAGTTAAAAGAAAATTTAATTTTTTAATTTTAAATGTTTCTGACTTAAAATTACTTCAAATTAATTAATTCATTGATTGATTGTTTAATTTATGTTATTTAAATTTTCAACGTGATTTTATATTTTGGCAACTTAATTTAAATTTTATAATTGAAAAAGTTAAAAATTCCTAATTTTGCAATGCGTCTGCATTTAAGTATATACAGGAAGATATTTCACTCTAAAATCCAATATTCGAAAACTCGTAACCTCTATTAGTAGCGCTTGGAGGCTGAATCTTACATAGTGGATTTAAGCACATAATTTATGGCGACTGGCGACCTCTGTTTTAGATGTATAAAATTAATCGAACTTAAAACTAGATTTCTACTTTTATCGATCGCTAAGAATTATTTTAATTTGTGTCTTTATTTTCACTTTCAATAACAGCTATTATTTTTATTAATAAATTTTTAATTGGTTTATTCAATGTTAAAGTAACATTTATTTCAAGTCTATCTTAAAATTCCATTATCTTAAATAATAGAAACTATTATTAAATTAATAGATATATTGCGAAATCAGCAAGTTTAATAATACTATTATATAAATTATAATTAAATTTTGTATCAAAACATAAAGCTCAAAAAATATTCATTTATTCCGCCATATTTATGTTGCCCCCTTCAATGTAATCCCTCTCAGATATAATACACTTGTGCCAACGCTTTTTCCAATCATCGAAGCACTTCTGATAATCATTTTGTGGTATAGCCTTGAATTCTTTTAGCGATGCAGTTTTTATCTCCTCAATCGTTGCAAATCGATGTCCTTTCATGGGTCTCTTCAGTTTTGGGAAAAAAAGTCACTGGGGGCCAAATCCGCTGAATATGGAGGCTGAGGCATGACTGTGGTGCTGTTTTTGGTCAGAAAATCCTTCACAAGCACTTTTAAAATTAAGCAGTTTTGGAACAAATTTCTCTGACACACGTCTCATGCCCAAAACGTCCGAAAAGATAGCATGACATGAGCCAACCGATATGCCAACATCTTCAGCAACTTCTCTGATGGTAACTCGGCGATTTTTCAACACCATTTCTTCCACTGCTTGAACGTTTTCATCTGTTGTTGACGTGCTGGGACGTCCAGGGCGAGGTTCGTCTTCGACATCCTCTCGGCCTTCTTGGAACAGCTTGTACCACTTATACACATTTTTCTTACTCAGAGTAGACTCACCGTATGCAACTGTCAACATTTCAAGAGTTTTAGAGCATTAGATTCCATTTTTCACAAAAAATTTAATGCAAACTCTTTGCTCCATTTGTTTCGAAAGAAGAAAATCGCCGAGCACAGCAAACCCTTCTAGCCTTTTACTCCTCTGCCAGAAAAACAACACGAGCTATATAGTCAAAACTGTGAACATATGATCGTGACGAGTGTACCAACACAACAAAACAAAAAATTTAAAACTTGAATATACGTAGCCCGCTAAAATTGAAAATTCACCTTACTTTTTGAACACACTTCGTATCAATTCTAAATTTTGCACAATTGAGCCATAAAAAATTTTTTTCTTCGCGTTTTAGTTATAATAGTAATATTCTCATGAGTTCTATATTAGCAAATAATAATGGTTAATAATATTATGTTATACATGCTTGTAGTTTTTTATGCTAATATTATATTCATATTTGAT
>NC_046662.1:66501437-66504730 GCF_010883055.1 Belonocnema kinseyi | reverse complement strand
ATGTCATACGTTATAGCGGAGGATAACCTTCGCTCGAAATCTATTTTTGTTGATTCAACATTATCACTATTAAGGCTCCAATGCTAAGAAGTTGAAATGAGGCAATATAAAATTTTTAGACACGGCAACATTTCGACTTTTTTATGCAATAATCTAGAAAATATATTTTTATGTATCTTTTCATTCTGACCTTGGGGGATAATATAAAGAAAACAGACACTTTAGCAGCCTGTTATAAAATTAAATGAAATATCATGTCATTTTTACTATTAAACAGTATGCTTGTTTATTTGCTTGCAGAAAAGCGCTTTCGAAAAATAGGCTCAATTTTATATACAGAACAAATAAAACTTAATTTTTTTACAGACACACGAACTTGATTCAATAGGTTCATGGAGGAGTTTTATTTTGAAATATTGCCTATATTGAAGTCTTGATGATTTTAAGAAAATAAAGAAGTAAAACATGTAATATTTTTCATAAATCCTAATCATTACATTAAATTACACTTACTTTGAAGTTTCAGGAAACCTAAGAATATGAGAAGAAAATTTTCAGTGGTGAGTTTCATTTTTACAACTTGAAACTGATTTTTTAAAATTTCGTTTCAGAAGTGATTTGATGAATGTCTTCCATTCATACTAGCTTTTATGGCTTTTGTCTGGTAAAAAAGCTTCACTTGTTTGTTAATACTAATATTGCGGAAGAAAAAAATTCTTCTTCGAAAAATGTATTTACTAGCAAACAGAATGTTAAAATGAACTGTATTTTGATATTAAGACAAGTTCTCATTTTCCAACGATTCACTGGGATGAATTTGAATTTCGCATCGTTTGTTAAAAACTAAAAAAAGTGTTGCTTTTGAAAAATCGGCCTGATTGCGTTTATAATCTCAAAATTTGATGTCAAACTTTCTCAATCAAGTTTCATCTCTCTAGAGCAACTTAAATTAAACTCTAAAATAAAAAAAATTCTGCAAGAAGACAGTAATTTAAAAAGGCAAAATTGCTTTGCTGATAATTGCAGGCTTTTATATCTCAAGTGTCGGAACAAAGTTGTAACCCACCCTAAATCAACGCCAAATGTTAAAAAAAAGAATTTTGTTAATTGTGGGGGTTGATTTAGGAAAGGTGTTTTTGCAGAATTATTTTAACGTTTCGGGATGGTTTTGAGTGGTTTCTACATTGATTAGAGAGGAGAACTTGTTCAAATACGTTTGTTGTAATATTTTGCCATAATCAATATTTTCAGCTTAAAAATTCAACGAATAATAAAAAATTGAAACGTTTCATGGAAAATTGATGTATTTTGTTTAAATTCGTCTTTTTATACAAAATGATTTTTTTCGTTAAGGATTCAACCATTTTGTTAAAAATCAACTAGTTTTAGTTGAGGATGAAAGTATTTTTTCCAATATTTATTTCTGTTGGTTTATTTAACTGCATTTTAATTGTAACTAAAATTTTATTTTGTTGAAATATCATCTGTTAAATTTTATGTTCAAAATTCAGCGCCTTGGTTGAACTATTATCTTAAAAATTCATTTTTTTTAATGATTTATATTTTAGTTAAAAATTTGATTTCTTTATTGGTTAAAAGTTAATGATTTTTGAACATCGGATTGAACATCTAACTGATTTGTAAAAAGAAATGATCTTTCTGGCTTAAAAATTTAACAATTTGACAGAAAACTCAAATATTTGTAGAAAACGAAACTGTTTTGTAGAAGATTCATTTTGTATTGAAATAAATTCTCCTAAATAAAAATTTAACTAATTTATTCTGGGTGGGAAATCGATATTTTCTAAATAAAAAATTCAACTCTTTAGTTAAAAATTTTTTGGAAACGGGAAAATCTAAATTTTATCAGTTAAAGATCCATTTCTCATTTTAAACTATTTTATTGAAAATTCAATTGATTGTTTAAGAATTTAATTTTTTGTTAAAAATTCATATTCTTGAGTTGAGAATTTCAATGTTTCGTTGACAATTTATCGTTAGAGGGGGGGGGCGGTTAAAATCAATTTCCTTATCTGAAAATTTAATGATTTCATTTTTAGATGTAAAAAAACAACATTTTTAGTATAAAATTGAACTACTTTGCTTAAAATTCAACTATTTCGTTGAAGATTTTACTTGGATGGTTGAAATTTCTATGATTTTAGTAGATAATTCATATTTTCTTCTTGGAAATTTCACTGTTATCTAGACAATTGGTATTTTTAGTTTAAATATTAAACAGCTTAGTTGATACATTTTTTCTTTATTGAAAAATCTCACCTATTTAAAAATTTAACTTTTCTGGTAAAAATATGCATTTCAATTAAATTATACATCTTTTATTTGAAATTACAACCTTTCTTTAATGCAACTGTTGACAGAAAGGAACATTTTGGTAAAAAAAATTAACCGTTTTATAGAGAATTAGCCTTTCTGGTTTTAAAATTCAACAATTTCGTCGACATTTTGTTTCTTTCTTAACTAACAAATTTTGTTTAGTTGTAGGTTTTACTGTTTTAATAGCAATTAATCTTTTTGCTTTAGAGTTGAACTTCTTTGTTACAAATTCATTTTTTTTGTTGAAGATTTATCATTTTAGTAGCAAATTCAATTATTTTATTGAGAATTTAATTGTTGAGCATTCATCTTTTTGGATCGAAAATTCATCATTTTGAAATAGCAATTCCTCCAATCTGCTTGAAAATTCTAATATTTTGTTATAAATGCAACTTTTTAACAGAAAATTAGCGTTTTTATTAAAAATTCAACTGCTTTCTAGAGAATTCGCGTTTTTGGTTTAAAAATGTAACTGTGTTTAAAAATACAACAGCTTCTGGATAATTTTTTTTTCTTTTTTGTTGTAGAAATTTGATCAGTCGTTTAAAAAATAAACTATTTTGTTGGAAATTCGTTCCTTCTGCTTGAAAATTCAACTATTTATTAATTAGTCCACTTCTAGATATAGAATTTACATTTTGATTGAGAACACACTTTTTCAGTCGGAAAATTCAACATCCGCTGTGAAAAATGTCTGGAATTTTCTCCACTTTTTTGCGGAAAAAACTAATATTTTCTTTAGGGAAAATCATTTTCGCTAAATTTTAGGAAATTTTACTGAAAGTTATTATAATTCACTAAAAAATTCAAGAAAATGTCCCAAAATTTAGGAAATTAGATGCCAATTAGATGCCAAGGTGCAAATACTGTGTGCAGTTTTCTCAATCATGCAGTGGAACAAGAATTCAACCATGTTCGTCACGAAAAGATTGTTCTTTTTTCCGATGCAGCTGGTG
>NC_046662.1:66498168-66501337 GCF_010883055.1 Belonocnema kinseyi | reverse complement strand
CCTTCCACCACCAAGTAAGTGTGTGGAGGGTGTGTAAAGGAATAGAGAAGGTGTAAGAAAAATGTAAACCCTTAGGGGACACATTAGAAGCTTCCACACAATACTTAAATTTCGACAACTAAGTTTTAATCTTTATTTACTTAAATTATCAGAAAACGTTAATTAGCTAACAATCAATTGACAATTTTACAAAAGAAAAACAATTAAAATATAATTATGTTATAAAACATTTCAAAAACTTTAACTTTATATATTTTTTATTATTTTACATTTTATTTTTAAAAATTTTATTTAATCTTAAGCTTTTAAACTGATTTCAGAAAATGTAACTTTTAGTAGAATCAGTTGTTAATGAATTAATCAGTTCACAAAATAAAAAACATGATACAATTATTTTCATCGTAACATTCAAATAATGTTAACATTATGTGTATATTCGCCTTATATTTTGATACAGCATTTCCATACGTCTAATTTATTAGTAACCTTTGTCACTAATTCAAATTAACATGAAGAAAGTGTGAAGAAAATTATCAACTAATGATTAATTAATTGGTTCACAACATAAAAATCATCAAATAATTTTACTGAAATAATAAATTTATTTGTTCTCTACTTTATATTTTACTTTTTTTAAATCTTTTCTATACGTGTAATTTATTAGTAACCTTTGTCACTAATTCAAATCGAGATGAAGACAGCGTGAATAGGTTTAATATAAATATGTCTCTATTAAAAAGTTCATATCTTATATCAATGAATGCAATTTTCATGTAATCAAATATCGTTTAAAAATTAATTAGCTAATAATAAGTAATTATTCTGTTCATAAAATACAAGGCGTTAAAGAAGTATTTTTATAATGAATTACTCAAATAATTTTTTCTTGGTGTTTTTAAAAAATTTTTATTATTGATAAAAAATTTTAAATATTCCAGAAAAAATTAAAATATATACTCGGATCATTCAGAAATCACAATTCCGATACTAGTTTCACAACAAAACAAAAATTTGAATAAATAATAAAATTAAAAAAGTTGTATTTCAAATGTTAATAAAATGTTATGATATCAATTATAACCGGTATTTAATAATATAATATTCACTTAAATCATGAATTTGTTAACTCAAATTTAAATCTAAAAATTTAATCCTTAGGTAATTTGACACTGTGAAAAGTATTAATGAACTAATATTGAATTAATCTGTTTATAACATAAAAAGAATTGAACTATAATTTTCATTTAAAAATTGAAATAACTTCCCCTCTCCCTTTTTTTAATTTTCATTTTCATTTTTGCACATTTGATCGCTTGGCAACGTTTGATACTTATCCGAGAACAAAATTAAAACACGTTTATAAGAATTAAATGCAGATACTCATTGCATAAAATCATAATTAATTAATCAGTTTACAAAATAAGAAGCATTAAACAATTATTTTCATTTGTGCACTCAAATATTATTTACATTATATTCTCCTTTAAATTTGAAGCAGCATTTGTATACCTCTAATCTATCAATTACCTTGTAAATTAATTTAAAAAAATTAAAATATATGTAAATATAAGTTTAAAAATGAAATTCAGACTCTCATTTCACAATTATCGCAATCATCATAAAAACTCATATACTTGAAATATAAATGTTTGAAAGAAAAAATAAACTTCGATACAAAAGGTATCAGCTAATATTGAAATACATAATCTGAAACTAAAAAAAGTAGAACCTCGCTTATCCGAGGCCGCATTATCCGAGTTCGCGATTATATGAGGCTGAAACAAAAATAGTTTACCCGTCTTATCCGAGCTATAGCGCAATAGTAGTTCGTATGATTCAACGTTTATGCATTATTCATACATATGAACTTTCTTAACCAACCAGAACAGATTTTCGAAACCTCTGCTCTCATTTTTTAATAATGTATATGCTCTCTACTTTATAAGTCTCTACTTTCAGTTTATTACACCAAGCGTTTCTTTTTGTTTAAAATTCCGTTTTTATCCGAGTTTCCCTATTATCTAAGTTGGGACCGGTCCACAGTAGCTCGGACAAGCGATACTCTACTGTAATCAATATAGGTTACTTAATTTAAAACAATTTAAATTCAAACTGGATATGATTTAACATTATGAACAAAGTTAATCAGCTAATAATGAATTACACAGTTCATAACTTAAAAAGCCTCAAATAATTATATTCTTTTGCAATTATTTGTGGAAATTCGATTTGTAATATAATCAATTAAAGATTATTCAGTCATTTCAAAGCATCAAAATCATTAATCAATTATTTTAACCCAAATATTCATATATCTTTCAACAAATTTTAAATGTTATTTATAAAAAATTTCATTTTTCAGTGACTTAATATTTATTGAAGGGAAGAAATTTGAATATTTTTACATATATTTTTGAAAATTGGACCAAAATATTAATCTCAGAACACCAGCATAATTCCGAAAAATTACTTTATTAAAATTATGCAATTTATATTATGCAATTCATATTCAATGTTCCATTATATAACCTACAACTAAACAATGTATTTATTTGTTATTTATGTTAATTAAATTAAAGGCAATAAATTTTAATCTTTAATCAATTTAATGTTCGAAAACAAATATTCAGCTTATATCAATTAGTCATTTTACAAAATAAGAAGCATAATAAAAAGCATTACAAAATTATTTTAATGAAAACATTCAAATAATGTTTACATTATATTCTCATTCAAATTTTAAACTGGATTTCTCTACATTTAATTTATTAATAAGCTTTCTAGCTAAGTTAAAAAAATTAAAATGTGTGTACATATAATTTAGAAAATTGAATTTAAATACTCATTTCACAATATCGGAGGCACCATAAAAAATTATATAATTGTAAAACAATTATTTAAAAGAAAAAAAGAAATATCTATTACGAAAGTAATACCCAATATTTAATTACATAATCTGAGAGAAAATAACATATTTATGTTACTAAACGTTAAGCAATTTAAATCCAATCTTTATGTAATTTGATATTTTATTTTTTATTATTGAATTTTAATTTATATTATAATATTATTAAACTTAATGACTTCACAATATATATATTCATTTAATAATCTTTTATATTATTTGATAAAATTAGATTTCAAGATAAAATTTTAAAAATTATTCTTG
>NC_046662.1:66496280-66498068 GCF_010883055.1 Belonocnema kinseyi | reverse complement strand
GAAATTTACTTACAAAATGTATACAAACTGTTATTTTATTTTGTATACATCATATTCGTATGTAATTTTTTAGTAAAAATTGAATTTTCAATTCAAGAAAGAAGAAATTTCTACTATTCTCTGAATATGAATCAGTGAAAAATTCACTGATTGAAATAGAAGTTAAACATTTCATTAATTAATCAGTGATTTTGTATTTATTCACTAATCAGCTTAGTAACACTCATAGAGGTGCTTTCACTGTACTTACTAAGGTAAAAAATGTGTAATGAGAGTTGAAAACGGCCGTGCGGTGGCGCTAGTAGTAACTTTGTTCTACAAAACCATACAAAAAATTCATATATATATATTACAAAATAAATATGAAAACCCCTTTGAGATCATTCTTTCTGCGCAGTGTAAAGTCAAGTAGTAAATAAGGTTTATTATTTTGTTTAATACAAAAAGTGACATAATTAAAATAATTAACGCAACATAATTGCATGGATATTCAGAACTTATAAAAAGTAATACATAAATAAATAACGAGTACACAAATAAATGAAAAAATGTTCGAAAATATACATTATTACAGAATTATAAAAATTTCCCAATTTCAGTTTAGGACAAGATTTTTAATTGACAAAAAATGAAATCCCGAATTTAAAAATAAACTAAAATTCACCGAATTCGAAACCGACTTATAAAATAAACGAATTATTTAATTCCCACTAATATTCTAATTCTCTAAATATAGAACCGTTGAACATAGTTTATTCATTAATAATTTATCAGCTATTCATGCAATTAAAAATAAGTAAAACAATGTAATTAACCATTAATTTATAATTCATTAATTATTTTGGGCAAATTTAAATTACCGAAATAGAAATATTTATCGCAATTTAACAATTCATTTATTTTACGATTCGTCAATTTATATTTCCCGCAATTTTTTTCTTAAATTGCGGTTCTGTTATTGATTTTTTTGTTATTTTTTATTAGTCCAGGATATTCACATACTTTTAAATATAGTCATAAAGAACTAATTTTTTAAAATTGTTTTTTACAATATTGTACAACTATATAATTAATATAATTATTATATTTATATGTATGTATGTATGTATTTAATCTCTCCCTTTTACGGGTTTGAGGGCCACCGCACCCTGTACATATATTTACAATTCCATCCTTAGTCTAACTTAACTACTACTTATATTCTACTCTTTCGCATTACGCAGGATAAGCAATAGTAACAGTAGTGATATTAGTTCCTAAAATGAGCGAGCTTCCAGGGCTTCCGTTTCCTCTTACCATAAAAAAATGCATTTTCCACGATATTGAAAACAATTTTCGTTTTTTACTGTCCCTTTTCAGGATCACCCGTTTGGCTCTGCCCTACTCCCTTGCTTTCCCTTACTACATCTCTCTAATACATGTGCCCATGACTCCATTTCGTATCCACATACTCTGCATAAATTCTCCTCTTCATTCAACCAATATCTGCATGCTCTCACTCCTTCTCCCATTCTGAACCGTACAACCCTACCCCATTTTTCTTCCTTATTTATTTTTTGCAGATATTCTGGTTCCGTCAACCCCTTGACCATCATATACCATCTATTGTACCTCGAATCTATAATCTTTGTCCATCTCTCTTCTCCTTGTTTAACCAATAGCTCTAACTGTCCTGCCACTCCATAACCTTTCTCGAATATTACATACCCTTCTCATTTTTCTCCTTTCTACCTCCCATTTTGAATTTCCCACATTACCTCTCGCTTCATTGTTCCGAATTTCACCGAA
>NC_046662.1:66494978-66496180 GCF_010883055.1 Belonocnema kinseyi | reverse complement strand
ATATGAAAACCCCTTTGAGATCATTCTTTCTACGTAGTGTAAACTCAAGTAGTAAATAAGGTTTATTATTTTGTTTAATATAAAAAGTGACATAATTAAAATAATTAACACAACAGAATTGCATGGATATTCAGAACTTATAAAAAGTAATACAAAAATAAATAACGAGTACACAAATAAATGAAAAAATGTTCGAAAATATATATTACTACAGAATTATAAAAATTTCCCAATTTCAGTTTAGGACATGATTTTTAATTGACAAAAAATAAAATCCCGAATTTAAAAATAAACTAAAATTCACCGAATTCGAAATCAAATTAAAATAAACGGATTATTTAATTCCCACTAATATTCTAATTCTCTAAATATAGAACCGTTGAACATAGTTTATTCATTAATAATTTGTCAGCTATTCATGCAATTAAAAGTAAGTAAAACAATGTAATTAACCATTAATTTATAATTCATCAATTATTTTGGGCAAATTTAAATTACCGAAATAGAAATATTTATCGCAATTTAACAATTCATTTATTTTACGATTCGTCAATTTATATTTTCCGCAATTTTTTTCTTAAATTGCGGTTCTGTTATTGATTTTTTCGTTATTTTTAATTAGTCCAGGATATTCCTATTCTTTTAAATATAGTCATAAAGAACTAATTTAAAAAAATTGTTTTATACAATATTGTACAACTATATAATTAATATAATTATTATATTTATATATTACTAACAAGGAATATGAAAAAATAATAAAATATTATTTTCTATTACAATTAAATAACGAAAACATAAAACTGATATTTTTTATTAAATACACCTTTTAACGAAGCTTAAATATTTTAACATTAAAAATTACCTTATAACCTTCTAAATTTTTCCCGAAATTTCAAGAAAATTTTTTTATTCTCTTGATAACTTTCAAAATTATTTTAAAGCTCCTAAAGTTTAGTTTTAAAATCTTTGAAAATTTACATTTCTGAGAATCTTTTAAAGTTTCAAATCATAAAGGCAAGTTTAAAAAAATGGTTGAATTTTTGTTTGATAGAATTGAGTTTGACAGTTGAATTTTTAACAATAAAAAATACTTTAAGAAACTTCTTGAACTTTTAACCAAAGCGTTGCATTTTTGTCGAAGAAATGTGCAATTTCTAGTAAAAAAACGAATTTTTAATATAAAAAGACGACTTTTCGAA
>NC_046662.1:66487514-66494878 GCF_010883055.1 Belonocnema kinseyi | reverse complement strand
CCGCATTTCAAGACTTCTCCTTGTTAATAGTTCTCGTTTAATAGTTTGTTTAAACTTTAAATTAATTAATGACTACATCTTTCTCATTGAATCAGGTAAATCGAGGATAGTCAAGGCTATGGATGGAGATACTTTGGTTCTGAAAAGTCAGTGGACTATCAATCCGGATTATGGGATCTACGACCATTATAAATGAATTCCATTTAATGATGAATTATATAGAGACCATGAGTAAGTTACAGGATAAGAAACACTTTTATGTAAAATGAAAGACATGGACACACATATGGAACAGCATTTTAAAAAAGGCCTGCTGGGGCCTCACGGGGGCTCCAGGCATTAATTGGTAATTGATTAGGATCCTTGTTACAGGTAACATCAAATTACTTTTGACAATAATTTATAAATATAAATCCAAAGCGATTAAGATTTGACAATTCAATATTGAAAACTTAATTGAATCTTTCAAAGTTGAAGCTTCTGAAATTCTAGAGTTTGAAATTGTTATTGCAGAACGAAATTATAATTTGAACTTCAAGCTGATTAGGCGAATTATTATAAAATCAATTAATGAATTGAATTATAATAAACAAACTTTCAAACTAAATAATCATTTTAATTGGGAAACATTAAAAATGAAAAAAAATTCTACTCCAGAACCTTGAAACTTAAAGAATTCGAACTTCATTTTAAACTGACAAAATTTATATTCAGAAAAAATTGTGATATTGAATTTTTTTTATAATCAAAGCCTTTAAAATTATAATTATTTGTATTGAATTTAAATCACATAAAACAAATAATTTTTAAATTGCTAATTAAACTTTCTCAAATTCAACCAATTTCCTTCAAATCTTAAAAACATAAAAAAGTATAATTTCCTTTAAAAAACAACATTTTTCGCTCTCGAGAAATTTTGCGATTTCAAGTGTAGACCTCTGCTGATTTCAAGTGGATTAGGTCAGCAATGATTTGTTATTCGTACGTTATTCTCCAAAAAACCGACGTTGATTACAGCTTACTTGTAACCACTATTAATAAGATCGCCGATGGTTATAAATATATACCAAAGATTTGGATGTAACATGTACTTAAAATAAAAAATTGTTTCTTCAAAATGTCATATTCTTAAACTCCAATATTTTTGATACATTTACTAAATATTCCCATACACGTATTCTTTCAATATTTTTGGTATTTTTGATATTCTTTATAATATCAAATATTTTTGATTTTACAAAGTATTCCGAAATATTCACAAACATTCTGACATATTCCTCAATTACAAAATATGTTCAAGTGTTTAAAAGGATTTAAATGAATTCCAAAATAATTTAACGGGATTTAAAAGTTCTTTTAAATTAAAAAAGATTACAGTTTATGTATGAATTTCAAAAGATTTAAAGTAATTTTTAAGAATTTTTAAATATTTTAGAAGAATTCCAAAGAGTACAAAAATTTTCAAGAAATTTCAAAGACTTTAAAATACTTTTGATGAGTTTCAGAGATTTTTAGTGATTTTAAGGGATTTTGTGGCATTTTAATCGATTTGATATAGTTTTCAAAGTCTCTAGAGGAATTTAAAATATTACAAAACAATTTTTTAAAAATTTTTTATTTAAAAGAGTTCAAAGATATTCATGCAATTTAAAAATATTGTTATGCATTGACAGAGATTTTCAGGAGTTTCAAGGGAGTTATGTGATTTAAAAAGATTGTAAGTTTATAATCGAATTTCAAAAGATTTCGAATTATTTAAAAGAATGCAAGGTATTTTCAATGAATTGAAGTTAGTTTTGAGATTTTAAAGTAATTTTAAAATATTAATAATATTTTTCAATTCTTTAAAGTCTGTTAAATCGTTGGGAATCTTCGGAAATTTGTGGAAATCTTTTGAAATCTATTATTATTATTATTATTACACCATTAAGCCATTTCCCTTTCGGGGTAGGCGTGACTCACTCGGTAGGGGAAAGGAGTAGTGTGTGGAAGGGACAGAGATTTTTCAGATTGATCCAGAATTCTCGTGCTATTTAAGTAAGTAACACGTTCGTTCCGCAACACTACTCCGACCCAGGTTGCTGATCAATCTCTCTAGCAATCACCCCTAGCGAAGAACCTCACGAAGTCGCTATGTAAGGTTCCCCACTTGGGTCCATTAGTAGCCAGGGTCTTTTTGTTCAGGCGTCATTCACTCTACTGCCACTCTTTTCATTTACTTCATTTTGATACACTTGTTTCGTTAGTCGTTCCTTTGGAATTCTCTCAACATGTCCAAACCATCTTAATCGATTTCTTTCCCATGTGTCTACTAGCATCTCTTCTGTACCACATTCTTTTAGAATTATCTCGTTACTTACTTTGTCCATCAGGGTTTTCCCACATATTATGCGCATGAATCTCATGTCAATTGCGTTAATTTTACTGTTATCTTTTTCTTGATAAGTCCAGGTCTCGCTACCGTATAGTGCTGTCGGTACAAATATGGAATTATGTATTGCCATTTTAGCTTTATTTGATATATTTTTACTTCTGATAAGGGGACCTGCTCTACCAATAACCTTCTTACCTTCATTTATTCGTCTATCTAATTCCTCATCTATCTTCCCGTCCCTAGTAAATAATCGACCAAGGTTTACGAACTTATCAACTTGTTCAATTCTCTCATCATTTAATAAAATATTGCATAGTGTTTTCTCACTATTTCCTTCGAACACCATAGTTTTTGTTTTATTCGCATTAATTTTGAGGCCCATGCTCTTCATGCTTGCATCTAGTTTATTCAACATTCTTTGTAAGTCTTCGATAGACTCTGCCATAACAATTTTATCATCTGCAACCGCTAACCCACGTACCCTTACTGTCTGGAGATCCACACTCTCTTCGTCGAAAAGAGCCATTCTTAAACACTTGTCCATAAATAATATAAATAACCATGAAGACATAACGCATCCTTGTCTAACTTCTTGAATGATATCGAAACAGTCACTCAGTTTCCCATTCACTCTCACACTCGCTTTGCTACCTGTATATATTGTTTTTATAGCTTGTAGGATCCATCCATTGACTCCATACAATTCAGGACTTCCCAAAGTTTACTTCTATCTACCTTGTCAAAAGCTTTTTCTAGGTCAACAAATGCACAGAAAACTTTTTTTCCTACTCTCAAACTTTTTTCTGTTATTTGCCTTAAGCTTAATATTGGATCCGTAAATGACCTTCCTGGCATAAACCCACTTTGGATTTCCCAAATCTTTGCTTCTGTTATTTTCATTACCCTACGAATAAGTATTTTTGAATAGATTTTACTTACGGTGCTTAATAAGCTAATCCCTCTGTAATTATTGCACTCGCTTTTATCTCCCTTTCTCTTGCATATTGGTACGATAATCGCTTTTTTCCAATCGTCCGGGACGTATCTCATATCGAAACATAAATTTATCAATTCGTACAGTCTATATGGTTTGCACGGGCCACCGTGTTTAAGAATTTCACCGTTAATACCGTCTACCCCGGCAGCCTTGCCGTTTTTCAAGTTCATAATTATATCCCTAACCTCAGTGACACAGACTTTCTCAATTGAGTTTTCCATCGCATCGTGTTCAACATCGCAGTTGTGATGTCCTATAGCTTCATCCCCGAATTGTCTCCTAAAATAGTCTCTAAAAGCCTTAAGTATTTTGTCCGCATTATATACCATTTCCCCCTACTATTTCTCATGTTGACAATTTCTGTACTTTTGTTTCCTTTCATTTTTTTATGAAGTAGTTTCCTGCTTCCTTCAAAGTCGTTTTGTATTTTTATCTCTTCTTCTGCTCTAATTGTATCTTTACTTTCTTTAACTAATCGTTTAAGTATCCTGTTTTTGCGTCTATAATCATTTCCACGTCTATTTCTTTATTCATTGCTAAGACATGCGATGTTCAAAGTTCTCTTTTACGCTTCTCATTTTGCTTTTTGGGCAGCCTGAATTTCATCATTCCACCACGCCTCACCAGACGTTCTTTCTACAACTGCGGTACCACACACTTCGATCGTACATCTAACAAGGATATCGCGTAACATTGTCCAGGCACCCTCTATATCTTTGTTTTTTATACGGTCCTCCCATGTTGCCCTATCTATGCTTTCGATTATCTTATTTTGGAAATCTATTCGCACATCCGGTTTCTGTAGGTTCTCAATTTTGATTCGCGTTTGTTTTACTTTCCTGGTTCTCTTTTTTCTCCATCCCCGACCTAGGTTAATTTTTGAGATCAGAATGTAATGATCAGTATTGCATTCAGGACCCCTCATGACCCTTGTATCTTTGACTAACTCTCTAAGTCTGCCATCCGCAACAATAGAGTCAATTATACTGCGGCTATTTCCTTTAGACCAGGTGTACATGTGGATTATTTTATGCCTAAACCAAGTATTTGTAATAAACAGACCCCTTTCTAAGCATAGATCAACTAATTTATCTTCTTTATAGTTTGTTCTTGTATCCCCAAAAGTACCTAACACTCTTTCTGTATCCTGATTTTAGATGCCCACCCAACCGTTCATGTCTCCTAGTAGAATTATTCTTTCCCCATGTTCGCAAATGTTGATTGTGTCATTTAAAGTGTCCCAGAAGGTGCCTTTTACTTCTCTAGTATCATTATAAACCGGCGCGTGGCATGCTATGATAAATAGTCTTCTGATTTCTACTTTTATTCTGGCCCACAGCAGTCTGGGAGACACGAAACCATAGTCTCCGAAATGCTGCTTTGCTCTATCATTTAAAATCAGACCTACTCCTTGTTTACCATGTGATTCACAGTCTACTCCTGACCATATTTTAAATCCGCCTTTCAACACGCCGTTTTTTATGTTTTTGGTTTCGCATCCCTTTTTCTTTGTTTCAGACACACATAAAATGTCTAGTTTCTTCACGTCCATAGTTTCACGCAATTCTTTTACCTTGAGATTATTTACTCCCCTGGCATTCCAAACACCCAGTCTCCATTCGTCGCCTGAAACATGACCTTTAGATTTTCCGTGTGCATGCCTTCTGTCATTAAAAGTTCCAGTCCTTTTCGAGACTATTTTGTAGTTTGTATTATTCATTTTTTTAGATTATACGCTCAACTAACACTTTTATGCAATAAGTTTATTTTCTGAGTCGAAATCATGTCAAAGTCAAGTTTTAAATCGTCATATGGTGGAGATTGTAGTTCTAACGTCAGTCCCACCAAAAACTTCCGTTAATAAGGGACGGTTGGAAGAGGGGGGAGGTAGAACTGGAACCGAGAGAGTCGTCTTGGGTTTGTGTTTTTGTTTTCATGCTGAGAATGTCACCAACCTTCAGCAGCGTTGTGATATATGGAGGTTAGTACCCGGTCGTCTTCTCAGACCGTTACCAAAGACTATTATCGAATTTCATTCGACACATGTCAAGGCCTTTTTATAAGTGGAGCACAGTTTTAAAAATATTAATGAGTGAAAATTGCAGCTACCTTCACTGAACTACTTTTATCAGTCATGCCGCACGTATCTCAGCCAGCGGCGCTGGCCTAGTGTTAGCTTGTCTGCGTGCGACTCCACTGCTTTAGGGTCCAAAACTTTTGGCTGGAAAGTTTTGTTTAAATAACACAACAATTTAAATTATTACTATTATTCATTTCAATTAATTATTACTTATATTTATTTATATTTATTCTATCAATTAATAATTATTATTGAGTCAATTTTTGTCCATTTATTTTTTCTTTCATTCTTTCCCTGGATACCCTTGGTAACATGTGGGTGTTTCAAAATAACAAAATTACGGAAAATGACTAAAATTCTGCTGGTTGTAGTAAACAAACGTAACACAAATTTTTTAATCTAAACATTTGAAACCTACAGAAGAACAGCGTCTCTGGGTGGAAGATAAAATGTGTGACTGATACTAGTGAATCAGTAAACATAGCCGAATTTTCAAAAATTAATATTTTTAAATCTGTGTTTGACTTAAAGAATGGAGAAACATTTGTCGAATGAAATTCGACAATCTTTCGACTTATGCTAACGTGACCTCGATTTATATTTCGACCCGCAGGGCTTTCCCTTTGCTGAATAGTGAAAACCGCGCAAAAATAATAAAGAACTTAAAAAACAATACTAAACATGAATTTTGAACCCCTTCTTGTGCGGAATAGTGCATAATATTTTGAAGGCAAATGTTTCTACTTAAAATGCGGAATTCCATACTTTGCAAAAAATCTTAAAAAAAAGACTTAAATATTGTAAAATAATGCCTTCATTTATTTACCCGTACGCGGTTTAAATGAAAAGTAGTGATGTTCATCGCTTGTCTGCATGGATGCTCTATGACCCAGACGCAACCCTGACCGATCCACTTTTACTAATTCTACAAGATAAACACAATGTTGTGGTACATTTTCATAAAAGTGGTCGTTCGGTGGAAAATTAGGACAACGAGAACGATTATGATGACGTAGGGGAAAGTACATATCGATAGTTATAACTACAAACCATTCGTTTCCTAAACGTAGTTCAGCGTACATTGGAGCAGAATGAAAAGGATTATGATAAGGTAGTCCATCTACCCTTCTAAGAACAAATGATTCAGATTGTCGGTTCTCTTTTGTTCTTAAGAATCCGTAAACGTCGTGCTCGTTATCTGCTTCACCAGGTTGCATCAAATCGGGTGTGTGGCCACTGCTGCAAGAAATACTGAATCTTCCCTTAAATATAGTGTAATCCGCAAATATTGCAAAAAGGTCATATGGAGCCAGATCTTTAAATTCAACCGCACCTAATTTGTTAAAAAAAGAATATACAATAATAAAATTTCTTTTCACAAATAAAATACAAACTTTTATTGTCATACTTCATAGAGGAGGATATCCTTCGTTCGATATCTATTTTTAGTCTTTAAACATTATCTGAACCAAGGCTTCAATACTGAGAACTTAAATTAAAAGAACATCTTATTTTCAGATCTGGCAACATTTTTAATTTATCAATGTAATATGGTGTTAAGTACATTTTAATCTATTATGACATTTTGAATTTGGGGGATTAAACAAAAAAAGAAGGCCGTTTTGCAGCCTGTTATCAAATTATTTGAAATTCTCTACAATTTTTACTGTTGTGTGGAATTTATTAATATTTCATTAGGTGTTGCGAAAAGGTAAAATTGTTTATTTAATTGCAGAACTAACAACCAGACTGTTGAAATGAATTCTATTAAATTCGCATCAGAGAAGGTATCATAATTGTGTAAAATTTGACCTCCTCCAGCCCGTTTTTCTAAATTGTTCATGTTTCGAAACCCCCTGAATCCGGTCCGTATGTTGTCTGTGGATTTTTAGTTTGATAGCATTAAGCAAGAA
>NC_046662.1:66483231-66487414 GCF_010883055.1 Belonocnema kinseyi | reverse complement strand
CTCCTCCAGCCCGTTTTTCTAAATTGTTCATGTTTCGAAACCCCCTGAATCCGGTCCGTATGTTGTCTGTGGATTTTTAGTTTGATAGCATTAAGCAAGAAAATTGGGTGCCGTATGAACAGAAACCCAGAGACGTGAAAAGTAGATTTTGAATTTGAAAAACCTCTCAAAACATACATGGAAACGCTGAACTGGGATGTCCTACCCAACCCGCCGTATTCTCCAAACAACGCACCATCTGATTTGCACCTCTTTCGATCAATGACTCATGGTCTGTATGAGCAACAAGTCACTTCTTATGCAGATGCCAAAAAATGGGTGAATTCGTGGATAGCTTCAAAAGATGAGTCGTTTTTTCGACGTGGTATCCGTATACTACCAGAAAGATAAGAGAAAGTAGTGGCTAGCGATGGACAGTACTTTGAATCATTAACTGGTAAACAATTTTTCAAATTACCTCTCAGTTTAATAATAAAATCCCTGATAATTAATGTTCGCTGCCAATAATTTATTTAAAATTCGTTCTTTTTTGTTAGATTGAAAATTATTTTTTTGAACACAAATTGTAACTATTCCATTATTGGTTGATGTTTGATGTACTTTAGTAGTCTAAAAGTTCGTAATTTTCGGCAGAAAATTAATCTTCTTTATTGCAAATTCAACTGTTCCATTGATAGTTTAAATACTGGGTTAGAAATTAATTTTATTCATTAAAAATACATTTTTTTGTTAAAAATTTGGTGAAAATTAATTTAACTATTCCATTCTGGTCTTCAAATATTTCTTTTTTATTTAAAAATTAAATACTTTTATTTACATAATTTGTCTTTTTGTTTGATAAATTCGACAATTTGGTTGCAATTTTGTTCTACATTACCTGAAATATCTTATCTGGTTGAAAATTTAACTCTTTTTTTGAGAGTTCATCTTTTTGGTTAAATTCCACTGTTTTTTAAAATCAAAAATTAAAGTTTTTTGGCGGAAGGATAATTAATAAGCTTATCATTGAGAATTTTTTTTTAATTTAATTATTTAATTAAAAAATGTACTTATTTCATAAATATTTATTTCTAATGTAGAAGGTTTATCATTTTATTTGGGAATTCAACTATTTTGTTAAAAATGTGTCACTTCTGCATAAAAGTTTAACTATTTGGTTATAAATGGAATTGTTTAAAAATAAAATAGACTTTGGGGTTTAAGATTCAGCTATTTTCTGGTAAATTCACCTATTTGGTTTGAAAATTTAAAAGTTTGTTTAAAATTTTTCCTGATGAACTGAAAACTCTTTCCCGGTTGAGGATTCATCTCTTGTTGAAAATTAAACTTTATTGTTAAACATTTACTTTCTTCATTATGTTTTATCATTACAGTTGGAATTTTATTAATTTTGTGAAAAATTGCACCATTTAATTGTGAATTTAAATATTTTATCGAGCACTCGTTTTTTACCAATCGAAAATTCATCATTTTGTACAAGAAGTTAAACTGTCTTTCAGATAAAACGACTTATTGGCATGAAAATTCAACTATTTGCTGGAAAATTTAATTGTTTTTTAATAAACTTTAATCTTGTTTTAATAATTTTAAAGTCAGTTTGTTTTGTCTATATGTTCTATTATCAAAATTTTCAAAATATTGATCTAAAATTGTTTTAAAAAAGGGACTCTAGCTACGCCGTGGTTTGAGCCCAGGTATTTCAGATTTCCGGTCTGATGCTCTGGAAATCTGAAACACCTGGGCTCGAACCCCAGCGGAACTAGAGAACATTTTTTTCCAATTTTGAATAATTATTAACAAAAAATATCGATTATAGACCATGTGGACGCAAAAAATTAACCTACAAATTATTGATACATTTCCTTGATCAAAAAACCTGACGCTTGAAAGTTCAAGTATATTTCGTTTTGAATGCTACTGCTTGTAGAAAATTTATTTTTTAACCATATTATTGGAAATTTAACCGATTGATTCAGAATTAACTTTTTTGTTTTAAATTCATATTCTCGGCTCCAAAGTTCAACAGATTTATGGAAAAATCATCCTTTTGGCGTAAAAATTCCACAATTTTTAAGAACTTTTAAATATTCGATACACAATTAAACAGTTTTGTAGAAAATCCATTTTTTTTATTCTGAACTAATTTTCCGGAACATAAATTAAACTTATTCATTTTTGGTTAAAAATTGATGTTTTGTAACCGCAAAATTGAGTTCTTTCGTTATAATTTCGGATATTTAGTTAAAAATTGGCAGAGACGATAAAATATAAACAAGAAACTAATTAAGTTAAATTTGCACTTATATAATATCCATTGTTCAAACCATTTGTTTATATATTTTTGTAAATTGTTGAAAATTCACTCTTCTTAATTCAAACATTTAACTATTTTTTTTGAAAATTCAACAGCTTTTGTTCGCACCTAAATTTGGTGAACTTCTAGAAGATTTTATTGTTTATCTAGGAACAACTCTTTATTTACACTTTAAAATAAATATAGTGGAAGGAGAAATATTGTTGGTCGCAGACCTCAACATTTTTTTTATTTGTTAGATTTATTACCCAATGCATCTTTAGAATGATTAAAGATCATATTATACGTTACAGGAAAAAATTCGAACCCTTCTAGTAAAAAATATATATTTTTTAATATTTGATTTTAAATTTGTTGAATTGACACAATTTTTAAATATTTAACAGCATAACTTAAATATTTTATTTTGAAACAATATCTAATTTCGAAGATATTGAACTTCATATTAATTAAATAAAAATTTTTTTTATAGAAAATTGACTTACGAGCTATTGAAATTGAACAACTTCCCATCACCCAAGGTTTTCAAATTTGAAAAAAGGTGCCTCTGTATGATTTTTTAATAATAATGATCATCTTTGAAATATACGATCAATAATAATTATCATATTGCTTTTATATTATAATTAATTAGTAGTATTACTAATATTATTATTACTCACTGTTTATTAAAAATATGAATATGTATTTCTCTATTAATAAAACGAAATGTATTTTGGTTTTTGGGATGCCAATAATAGGGATATGGTTGCAAGAATTCGTGATCTCACCCTAATAGTAAAGTAAAATTTCCTATGAAAAGGAAATGAGACGGTAATTACATAATACTTTAGTTATTTTTGCGAATTGTAAAAATTATAATTATTCAAACACCTAATCTAATTTGATTTGCGTTATTCGTGTTGAAAATAATTGCACAGGAATACTATGAAATTCAATAAAACGCAACAGCACACCCGAGTTATAACTCTTCTGATTCCGGACAATTTAAACTGAAAATTAAAACATTCCAAATGTATCAGTTTTAAGATCCAAATAATAATGTGTAAGTAGTTATTAGTTAAAAATTTTCTCTAAAATTTTATCTAAAAGAAATAAATACATCACATTTACAAACTTTTGTTGTTTCAAATTGAACCACCTTAAATTAGAAAATTTGCGAATAAATATTTTTTAATTTAAGCTTACAAAATTGAAAAATTTTATGGTTGATACTGTACAAATTCAAATCTTTAAGAATAAAAGATTCTAATTTGGTTTTAAATATATGATTGAAAAATGCATAACTTTTCTTAATGTTTTCATTTTAAAAATAACAAGATGGACAATCTAACAACAATTTTTTTTATCGAGTTTTATTGGCCAAGTAAAAGCCTGAGATTAAAAAAAACAAAAATCCTGTAAAAGTTAGAGAATGTCTATGATTTTTAATTCTCAAGAAGAATAAATTTGAATTGTTTCAATTGTAATTTGAAATTGTTTTATTTCGTTCATATAAGAGTCTGCTTGAAAATGTTACAAATTTAATATTCTGGTCTTTAAATATTAATCTGGCCAGGGAAAAAGAAAAATTGGTCAGTGAGAAATTAAACAAACTTAAGAAAAGACTTCCTTTCTTGTTGAAAATTCAATATTTGTGTTGAAAATTTGTCCTCTTTTGTTGAAAATCCAACTAGTTTCGTATAAAATTGACTCGTTTTTAAAAACTCATATTATGATGCTAAACAGGCAAACTATACATCTTTTTCAGTTAAAAATTTAGCTGTTTTTCGAAAAGTCGTCTTTTTATATTAAAAATTCGTTTTTTTACTAGAAATTGCACATTTCTTCGACAAAAATGCAACGCTTTGGTTAAAAGTTCAAGAAGTT
>NC_046662.1:66481832-66483131 GCF_010883055.1 Belonocnema kinseyi | reverse complement strand
TTCGAAAAGTCGTCTTTTTATATTAAAAATTCGTTTTTTTACTAGAAATTGCACATTTCTTCGACAAAAATGCAACGCTTTGGTTAAAAGTTCAAGAAGTTTGTTAAAGTATTTTTTATTGTTAAAAATTCAACTGTCCAACTCAATTCTTTCAAATAAAAATTCAACCATTTTTTTAAACTCGCCTTTATGATTTGAAACTTTAAAAGCTTCTCAAAAATGTAGATTTTCAAAGATTTTAAAACTAAACTTTAGAAGCTTTAAAATAATCTTGAAAGTTATCAAGAGAATAAAAAAATTTTCTTGAAATTTCGGGAAAAATTTAGAAGATTATAAGGTAATTTTTAATGTTAAAATATTTAAGCTTCGTTAAAAAGTGTATTTAATAAAAAAATATCAGTTTTATGTTTCGTTATTTAATTGTAATAGAAAATAATATTTTATTTTTCATATTCCTTGTTAGCAATATATAAATATAATAAGGCTTCCGTTTTCGGTACCGATCGCGAAAGAACTCTTTTTGTCAAGTGGTGTATTTTTGGCTTTGGTGGAGGAAATAAGGGTGAGTGGATGCAAAAAAGGCAAAAAGTGCGGAGATCGAGTGTAAAGGAATAAGGGTGAGTGAAGGCAAAGGTGTGAAGGGTGAAAGTGAGTGGTTTGAGGTGAAAATTTGGAGCGTGTGAAGTTTTTGAGGTTAGGAGTGAAAAAATAGTTGCTTGGTCAGGGGGGCAAGAGGTAGGAAATAAAGGCGGGAAACGTCACAGAGCTTTGGGTTATGTAGGATGCCGACGACGCGAAGTCCACAAACTGGCGCCAGAGGGCAACAGTTACTGGACGATCGCACAGAGCAGAAAACCGTACTGGCTGCAACAGCTGACGTTGCCGAATTTATTGAAAGTGGGGGGATGGGTGATGTTTATCGCAGTGACAGCAGCGGTGATGAAAGTGCCGAGAAGTCGACCCGGGTGGGGAGTGTAGCGGATTCAGGTACGGGCAAGCAACGGGGAAGGCCCTCAAATTTACAGCGCCTTAACAAGCTAGGCAACGCGGGTTCGAACAGAAGTCTGGACGAATGGCAAAAAAAGGCAAGCGCGACTTGCAGTGAAGGGGAGGGAAAAAGGAAAAGAGTAGCTGGGGAAGATGAGGTAGAAAGGGACCAGGAGAACAAGAGAGTGAGAATTAAAAGGAAAACACCATAGAGAGAGAGGGGGGATGGGGGAATGTTTGAAAAATTGGAAGCTCTCATTAAAGGCTTTAGAGAGGAAACAAGAAAGAGACTGGATGAAATGAATAGGGATA
>NC_046662.1:66479039-66481732 GCF_010883055.1 Belonocnema kinseyi | reverse complement strand
TTCTTGCTTAATGCTATCAAACTAAAAATCCACAGACAACATACGGACCGGATTCAGGGGGTTTCGAAACATGAACAATTTAGAAAAACGGGCTGGAGGAGGACAAATTGTACACAATTATGATACCTTCTCTGATGCGAATTTAATAGAATTCATTTCAACAGTCTGGTTGTTAGTGAGTACATTACGTAATCAAGAATCATTCTCGTTTTACCATATTTAGTTTTAAGAATAAATAAAGCTTCGTTATCAGTTAGAAGCTACAAATCTTCGTATATATGGAAGCCATTAATCAAGATACTTTCTACAAGAAATTAAAAAAAAAATGAGTTTCCAGTTGTCAAGATGAAGCACATTATTGAAATTTTTCTGCAATTATGTAAACAATTTTACCTTTTCGCAACACCTAATGAAATATTAATAAATTCCACACAACAGTAAAAATTGCAGAGAATTTCATATCATTTTATAACAGACTGCAAAACGGCCTTCTTTTTTTGTTTAATCCCCCAAATTCAAAATGTCACAATAGATTAAAATGTACTTAACACCATATTACATTGATAAATTAAAAATTTTGCCAGATCTGAAAATAAGATGTTCTTTTAATTTAAGTTCTCAGTATTGAAGCCTTGGTGCAGATAATGTTTAAAGATTAAAAATAGATATTGAACGAAGGATATCCTCCTCTATGAAGTATGACAATAAAAGTTTGTATTTTATTTGTAAAAAGAAATTTTATCATGGTATATTCTTTTTGTAACAAATTAGGTGCGGTTGGATTTAGAGATCTGGCTCCATATGACCTTTTTGCAATATTTGCAATATTTAAGGGAAGAATCAGTATTTCTTGCAGCAGTGGCCACAAACCCGATTGGATGCAACATGGTGAAGCAGGTAACGAGCACGACGTTTACGGATTTTTAAGAACAAAAGAGAACCGACAATCTGAAATATTTGTTCTTAGAAGGATAGATGGACTACCTTATCATAATCCTTTTCATTCTGCTCCAATGTACGATGAACTACGTTTAGGAAACAAATGGTTTGTAGTTACAACTATCGATATGTACTTTCCCTACGTCATCATAATCGTTCTCGTTGTCCTAATTTTCCACCGAACGACCACTTTTATGAAAATGTACCACAACATTGTGTTTATCTTGTAAAATTAGTAAACGTGGATCGGTCAGGGTTGCGTCTGGGTCATAGAGCATCCATGCACACAAACGTGGAACATCACTACTTTTCATTTAAACCGCGTACGGGTAAATAAATTAAGGCATTATTTTACAATATTTAAGTCTTTGTTTTAAGATTTTCTGCAAAGTATGGAATTTCGCATTTTAAGTAGAAACATTTGCCTTCAAAATATTATGCTCTATTTCGCACAAGAAGGGGTTCAAAATTCATGTTTAGTATTGTTTTTTAAGTTCTTTATTATTTTTGCGCGATTTTCACTATTCAGCAAAGGGGAAGCCCTGCGGGTCGAAATATAAATCGAGGTCACGTTAGCATAAGTCGAAGGATTGCCGAATTTCATTCGACAAATGTTACTCCATTCTTTAAGTCAAACACAGATTTAAAAATATTAATTTTTGAAAATTCGGCTATCTTTACTGATTCACTAGTATCAGTCACACATTTTATCTTCCACCCAGAGACGCTGTTCTCGAGATAGTGTGTATAGTGGCGAATCCGCTTCTGTAGGTTTCAAATGTTTTGATTAAAAAATTTGTGTTGCGTTTGTTTACTACAACCAGCAGAATTTTAGTCATTTTCCATAATTTTCTTATTTTGAAACACCCACATGTTACCAAGGGTATCCAGGGAAAGAATGAAAGAAAAAATAAATAAATGGACAAAAATTGACTTAATAATAATTATTAATTGATAGAACAAATATAAATAAATATAAGTAATAATTAATTGAAATGAATAATAGTAATAATTGAAATTTTTGTGTTATTTAAACAAAACTTTCCAGCCCAAATTTTCGGACCCTAAAGCAGTGGAGTCGCACGCAGATAAGCTAACACTAGGCCAGCGCCGCTGGCTGAGATACGTGCGGCGTGATTGATAAAAGTAGATCAGTGAAGGTAGCTGCAATTTTCACTCATTAATATTTTTAAAACTGTGATCCACTGATAAAAAGGCCTTGACATGTGTCGAATGAAATTCGATAATAGTCTTTGGTTACGGTCTGAGAAGACGGCCGGGTACTAACTTCCATATATCGCAACGCTGCTGAAGGTTGGTGACATTCTCAGCATGAAAACAAAAACACAAACCCAAGACGAATCTCTCGGTTCCAGTTCTACCTCCCTCTTGTCCCAACCCTCCCTTATTTACGGAAGTTTTTGGTGGGATTGACGTTAGAACTAAAATCCCCACAATATGACGATTTGATACTTGACTTTGACATGATTTCGACTGTGTCTGAAACAAAGAAAAAGGGATGCGAAACCAAAAACATAAAAACGGCGTGTTGAAAGGCGAATTTGAAATATGGTCAGGAGTAGACTGTGAATCACATGGTAAACAAGGAGTAGGTCTGATTTTGAATGATAGAGTAAAGCAGCATTTCGGAAACCATGGTTTCGTGTCTCCCAGACTGCTGTGGGCTAGAATAAAAGTAGGAATCAGAAGACTATTTATCATAGCATGCTACGCGCCGGTTGATAGTGATCCTA
>NC_046662.1:66454062-66478939 GCF_010883055.1 Belonocnema kinseyi | reverse complement strand
GAAAAAAGTTTGAGAGTAGGAAAAAAAGTTTTCTGTGCATTTGTTGACCTAGAAAAAGCTTTTGACAAGGTAGATATAAGTAAACTTTGGGAAGTCCTGAAACAGTATGGAGTCAATGGATGGATCCTGCAAGCTATAAAAACAATATATACAGGTAGCAAAGCGAGTGTAAGGGTGAATGGGAAACTGAGTGACTGGTTCGATATTATTCAAGAAGTTAGACAAGGATGCGTTATGTCTTCATGGTTATTTATATTATTTATGGACAAATGTTTAAGAATGGCTCTCTTCGACGAAAAGGGTGTGGATCTCGAAACAATAAGGGTACGTGGGTTGTTATGGCAGAGTCTATCGAAGACTTACAAAGAATGTTGAATAAACTAGATGCAAGCATGAAGAGCATGGGCCTCAAAATTAACGCAAATAAAACAAAAACTATGGAGTTCAAAGGAAAGAGTGAGAAAACACTATGCAATATTTTATTAAATGATGCGAGAATTGAACAAGTTGATAACTTTTATAACTTGGTAGCTTATTTACTAGGGACGGGAAGATAAATGCGGAATTAGATAGACGAATAAATGAAGGTAAGAAGGTTATTGGTAGAGCAGGTCCCCTTATCAGAAGTAAAAATATACCAAATAAAGCTAATATTCGGGAAAACCCTGATGGACAAAGTAAGTAACGAGATAATTCTAAAAGAATGTGGTGCAGAAGAGACTCTAGTAGACACATGGGAAAGAAATCGATTAAGATGGTTCGGACATGTTGAGAGAATGCCAAATGAACGACTAACGAAACAAGTGTATCAACGTAAAGTAAATGGCAGCGTGCCCAGAAGTAGACCGCGGAAAGAATGGTTAGAATGTGTGAAAGAGACCCTAGTTAGAAGAGACATAAGAAGTCACAGAAACATGAGAGCCTGCATGAAAAAATGCATGGACATAAAAAAAGCTAGAGAAGTATGCCAGGACAGGAAAGTATGGCGGCAAATAGTTAATAAAAAGAGTGTCAGTAGAGTGAATGACGCCTGAAACAAAGACCTAGGCTATTAATGGACCCAAGTGGGGAACCTTACATAACGACTTCGTGAGGTTCTTCGCTTGGGGTGATTGCTAGATAGATTGATCAGCAACCTGGGTGGGAGCAGTGTTGCGGAACGAACGTGTTATTTACTTAAGTAGCACGAGAATTCTGGATCAATCTGAAAAATCTCTATCCCTTCCACACACTACTCCTTTCCCCTACCGAGTGAGTCACGCCTACCCCGAAAGGGAAATGTCTTAATGGTGTTATAATAATAATAATAAAAATGCTCACGTGACCTCGATTCGAATTTCGACCCTCAGTCCTTCCCCTTGTAAAGTAATAGCGCTAAAGTACTTTTTTGTTATTTTTAAAACAAAAAACTTGTGCATCTTTAATCCACTATATTGGAAAAGATTAAATTGCTGAATTCTTAAATTTCTAAGTTTTCTTTGTCTCAAGTGTACAATTGTTAAGGTTTGTAAGCTTATGTTTGAAAATATTTATTGATAAGTTTGTTAATTTAAAATCGTTCAATTTAAAATAATCAAAAATTAGTTAATATATTGTTTTGAGTACTTCTTCGGAATTATTCAATTATTAGGTGTGCTTATTCAGTCTTTTTGTTTTACAATTTTTAATTACTCTAAATCTGGGACTGCAATTTTAAATACTTTTTTTTAACAGTGCTAATTTTAAACCCTTTAGAATGAAATTTGTTCTAATTAGATGCAACTTCTAACTAATAATTACTTACATATTATTATTTTTATTTTAAAATTCATAAATTTCGAATGTTTCATTTTTTAATTTAAATTATTCAGAATCTCAAGAGTTCTGTCTCAAGTTTGCTTTTCTGTTTTATCTAAGTTCATGGCTTTTCTGTAAAATTATTTTCAACACGATTACAAATCAAAGAATTAACTAAAGTATTATGCAATCACTGTCACGTTTCCCAATTATATGAGATTTTTATTTTAATACAGGGTAAAAGCGCAAATTCTTGACACCTTAGCCCTATTATGGGCATGCCAAAAAGCAAAATAAATTTATTTTATTTTGAGCATATACTTTATTGCACTGAATAATGAATATATACAAAAACTTTTTTTCGCTGAATTCATAGAACGGTGCACAAAATTTTCTCTATTGCTATAAAGCAATGAATAAATAATTATATTATTAATAAGCAATTGGTAGTTAAGGATGAAGAACCGTTTTTGTAAGTCATTTTGTAAATCAGAAGAAGAACCGGGAAGTAAAAAATATTTTGTTCCTAGATAATAATAGTAATATAATAGTAATAAATAATAATCATAATATCTATAATGATTAAAGTTATCCTAAAATTTTTCTATTTTAAAAATTTATTAAAAAATACGATTTATTTTTTATATTATACTAGCAGCAGTGACACGAAAATTGTTCAACTTTGCGGTTGCAAGTGCAACTCTTTTTTTTTATTCATTTTTTGGTGGAAAGTTCAACTTAATGGTTAAAAATTTATTTTTTTCGTTAATATTTTATTATTTTAGTTGAAATTTTTCCTATTTTGTGTAAAAATTCTGCTTTTTTATTTTTAATTAAAATTAATTTTTGTTGAAAAGTGGTCTTGGTGAGACGAAAATTCATCATTTTAAATATAGGAAATTCAATTATCTTTTAAATAAATAGAACTTTTTGCTTAGAATATCAAACTATTTCGTTAAAAATTAGTAAAAACGACAAATTAATTAAATAACATTTGTAATAAAATTATATTCATTGTTTAGACTAATTGGTTAAGGATTTATATTTTTTTTTCTTCATTCCTTTTAGTTAAAACAATTATCTATTTTGTTTAAAATTCACTTTTTTGGGTTGTGCATTACTTTTGTGAAATTCCAAACGGTTCTCGAAATAGAGCAAAAATATTTTTAATCTTTCTCGCTACAATAAATTTAATTAAACCTGATCTAATTTAAATGGATTCATGAATACTCAAATGAAGTCAGGAGATTTAAAAACAGTTCAAGAAAATTCGTGAGAATGCAACGGAATTTAAGATCAATTTTTTACTCACCGAATTTGTTGACGTCAATTTGCTTAAACATCAAACGCTTTTAAGTTTTACAAATGCTAAAATAGGTTTTTGAATTTATTTTTAAAATTTCTACAAAGTAATTTATCAATAATATTCTAAAAACATTATATTTAAAAATCAAATTTTTTCGCTACATTAAACCTTTTTGAGAGAAAAAAGAATGGTTTTAACAATTTGTATTCTTAAATTTATTATTTCATTCTATTCGAATGTTTGAAATAGATATTTAAATATCAGTTTTTAAAATTGGAAGCTTTTAAATAAAAATAGTTTCTGTTATTTTTGTTATGTTGTTTAGGATTACAGAATTTGCTGTAAGATAGCTCAAATAAAAAATTATGTTTTTATATTTAGATTGCTTCATATTTTCTAATCTTTTTAGTTTAAAAATGTAAAATTTTCAGCGTTTGAATATAAATTTATTCAATTCCAAAAACCGTCAATTTTAACACAACATAACTCTTTTTATTTTGAATCAATATCTAATTTCACAGATATTGCATTTTTATTATGTAACTTAAAATTCTACAAATTAATAATAAGTCATATTGAAAATTTTACAATTACAGTAGTAGCTTATATTATTAGAGCCATACAAAAAAACTGTTTTTTTTTAGTTTAGGATGAAGTAAACCAAGATAAAACTATTCAAATATGATGATTTAATTTACTTATTCATACTACCCTATATTTGAATCTAAATACGAACTGGAAATAATTTTTTAAGTGAAATCAATCAGTGTAATTAAGAAATTCAGTACTTTAGAAGGAATCTAGAAAGAAAACATTCAACTAAATCGTGAAATTTACAAATCAAAAAGACGAATCCTACAGAAAACAGACACATTTTCAGTTAAAATAATGAAACTTTAACATCAAAAATTAATTTTTAAGAAAGAAGTTAAACTTTCAATTAAATAGTTAGATCGTCAATACATAAAGGATTTATTCTCAAAGAACAATTAATTCATTTTAATTTAAAAAAAAAAATTATTAAAAAAGTATAATTTAACCCAAAAGCTGAACTTTTAACAAAAGATTTGAATTTTCAAAAAGAAAAGATTTTCCAAGGAATTCAGAAAAAACAAATTTCAACCAAATTGTCGAATCTTTAAACCAAGAAAATGGATCTTCAACTACAAAAATTTATTTTTGACACAGTATTAAAACTATCAATAAAATGGTTGAATTTTGAAGGAAATGATTAAATTTCTAAAAAAAAAGATTGAAGTTTAACCAAAAACAGTATCATAATAAATTAAACAGTTAAGTTTTCAAGCCGAAACGAACAGTTGTTTAGGAGAGAGTTCACTTTGAATCTATAATGATAAATGTTCTATTCAAAAAGTCAAATTGGAAACAAAACTGTCAAATTTTGCACAAAACAGTTAAAATTTTAACAAAATAATTAAATTTCTAACTAAAATGATGAATATTTGACATAAAACGTGATATTTACAGAAAATAGTTCAACCTTCAACCAACCAGTTAAACTTATTATCAGAAAAAATTATTCTCAAAGAAAAATGTAATAATTGATATTTCAGCTTGAAAAATATTTCAACTCTAGATCACAAACTTCAAATTTCACTGATCACAAGTATATTTCTATACGTTGCTAACTTCAGACTCATTAAAAATTAATTTTCCTATTTTTCATTTTTCAGAATGCAAATTTGAAGTTAAAACATTACTAAAAAGTATATGCTATTTATAGGGGGATAACTCCTAAATTTTATAAAACAAGAAACACATCTTTGGAGATATTATTGGGCCTAGAATACGAAAATTTGCAATTTCATGATCAATGGCTTGAAATAGACCGTAAAAATTGTTTTCCCTAAAGTAATAGGCAATGAATTTTGTCAAAAAATTAAGGTGTATATATTTTATTTCCACTAATTTTTTTAATATTTAATTCTTGAATGAAAATTCTAATAAGTTACCGAAAACAATTCATCGGTTCCCCAGTGTTCTATTTTTCGGTTGTCCTACAATTATTTGTTGTTACTTATTTTCGGTATCTATTCCATTGTCAATTTTTTATTTGTCAAACTAGCGGTAGCGGTCCAAGAAAAAATTACTAAACTCGCTTATACACTATAAAAAAATTCAAACTTTTTGAGCTCATCAATTGCATTCAATTTACGAATGTAAAGTAATATTTATTACATAATAAGCGTGTAATTTTTATTATTTTCTTCATGTATAATATTTTGTAATTTTATAACCAAGTATCTCATTTTTTTCGAAAATTTGATGACCAAAGACGTGTACGAATTCATTATTTAAACTACGTCACTGACATTGGCAAAATTGCTCATCTTGTCATGACTAATATTTCTTTATACTGAAAGAAATCTTAATCAAAAAAAATTACTTGAATCGAGGAAATTATCGCACTAAACTTTTACATACTGATAACTGTTTCTATCTCGATTCTAGAAACAATAATTTATCTGGAAAATATATTTCTTTCACTGTTTTATACCTAACTGTTGCATTTTTAGGTCAGAAGGATACATTTTCTAGAGTGCAGTTGAATTTGCTACCCAAGAATGTTAATTTTCAAAAGAAGTTCAATTAAATCAAAAGTTTGAAGTTCCAAATCAATTGCTTAATTTAAAAAAATTAATTTCTTAACAAAAAAGAAAACAAATTAAAAAAAAAAAAGAATTTTCAACACAAAAAAAGAACGATTAAGAAAGTAGTTCAACTTTCAGCCAAGGAAATGAATTTTAAACAAAAAACGTAGTAGTTGATGTTTCAACAACATAAGACTTTAATTAAAAATAAAAGACAGTTGAACATAACCAACAAAATCTAATTTTTAACAAAATAATTGAATCCTCAACTAAACTAGGTTTATTTTTAACGAAACTATTGAATCCTTAACCTGACAAAATTGTTTGAGACAACTGAAACATAAAATTCTGCCATTATTAGCAAAACAATTTTGGCTTTTCATATTAGTATCTTCGGACAGATGTTTTTAACCTTAGGAGTTGACTTAGGATGCGCTCAATGAATAAAATTGTTCTAAAGTGATTTTCTCATCAAGTTTTGCAATTATCAACACAAACGGTCAGATATTCCAAAAAAAGAACCTTTTTGCATTTTTCGTGAACAATGCGAAAATCTGACTCATTCTAACGAATCATTCGAAAATGTAAAGCTCTCTCGATATCAAAGCAAAATTCATTCAAAATACCTGTTTTCTAGTAAATATAAATTCGACGATCAAAAATCTTTCTTCCTCCACAACCTTACATTGAAGAATAAATAACGCTCTGTTATCAGATAGCAGTCATAAAGGCTAGTATGTATACTCCTAACAGCAATTCATCAAGTCATTTCTGACACGAATTTAAAAAAATGCAGTTCCTGGTTGTAAAAATGAATTTCATTACTAAAATTTTTCTGCTCATATGCGTGGGATTCCTAAACTTTCAACGTAAGTGTAATATAATTGAATAATTATTCTTTAAAAAATATTGAGTGCATGGAATATATGGAATCAAGGGTGGGTGAGCCTGTATACAAAATTAGGTTTCAGTTGTTCTGTATGCTGAATTGACTCTAATTTAGGACAGCTTGTTTTCTCAATAAGATAAAGAAGCATAACTCGTTCCGCAGCATGTAATAAAATATAAACGAACTTCACAAAATTCTAAAAATTGCAGATAATTTCATATAATTTTATTACAGACTGCAGAACAGCAGGTAATTCTTTATTTTATCTTTTAAAGTCAAAATGTCAAAATAAATTAAAATACACTTGATAGCATATTGCGTGGAGGATTTGAAATATTGCCACGTCTAAAAATGATATAGTTTTGCATTTTAAGTTGTCAGCATTGATGCCTTGATAGTGATAATGTTGACTCAACAGAACTAAATTTCTAGCAAAGGTTGTTTTCCAAAATAAAAAAATAAAAAAGGCAAAAAAAGTTTGGTACTTTTGACGAGATGCATGTATTTCTATGTATTTCGAGTCGCTGAATCTGAATCTGAAGCGATAGTGAAATATCACCTTTTACGATTGATTTTCGACTCAACCTAAAAAAACGTATCTCTGGGTACATGATGGGTAAACATGGTTTTATCATAGATTTAAAACTCCTGAATTCATATATAGTATCAGCTCAATAATATAGCAACAAAATCTGGAACATAACTTTAAAACAAAATTATCTGAGTGGTGCTTTGCATGTCAAAATTATATTTGTATACTTCCAGGCAGCTTTATGCATCGCGCGTGTATGTGTATAGTAGTTGTTATTTTAATATCCTGATAGGCCTGATTTCGAGGGTAATGCGTAAGAGCGCACACAGCTCCTTTGTAGTCGAGAAGCTCGTATCTGTGGAGCACTTGCATCTTTGGAGCTGGTATCTTTGGAGTTCGAGTGTAATTCATTTATAATCAGATTAATCAGGGTGGCAACTTAAGCTGAAAACTGGGAAATGACCAGGGAAAACTTACTAAATCGCTGGAAATTAAATTTAAAAACTTAGAAATTACTTCTAATCGTAGCAAAATTTAAGGTTTCATTAATTTGGTAATTTTGGTCAATTTAGAAAAGGAATTTTCACTTTATCTACAGTTGCAGGGCATGTGTGTGAAAATAACTATCGTTCTTATTTTCGGACAGGGAGTTTCGGTGAACAAATATAATTTAATTTGGGACAGGGAATTTTCGACATTTAACGGGAAAGTTTTTAAAGAGTTACACCTGGGATTTAGAAGAAAGGAGTTGAAAAAATCCCTGTTCCAAGTCAAAATTCGTGACTACTTAAAAGTTCCTTTTCCCCAAGTTTAAAAAGAAGCGAGTGCTGTAAGTAGTTTTTTATACTAGAAGTATTATTTCGAAACGAAAATATTTCTGGTATAATAGATTTTTTTACATTTTTCCATAAGAATATTCCTTTTTTTCGAAAATTTAACCACATGTTGTTAAAGCTGAACTCATTTGTTAAAAAATATTTTTTCAATGGAAGATTCATCATTTTGAATGAAAATTCATCTCTTTTTAAAAGTTTAATTAGTTTGTTGACGATCAATTTTTTCACTAAAAATTTAACTATTCCCGTAGAAAATTTGACTATTGCAGGTGAAAAATTGGCCTTTTCTAGTTCAAAATTAAAGAACCTTGATTTTAATTTTTCTTTTAAATTGAAAATTCGTGAATTTTGTTGACAATTTACGTATGTTATTAAAAATCGACTTTTTTCGTAGAACCTGAGTTGTTTTCTTTGAAAGTTAATATCCTTATTTAAAAATTCTTATTTTTGGTTAAAAATTTGAGTAATTCAGTAAAATATTTATCATATTAGTTGGAAATTCATCTTTTAGGTACAACATACTTGATTAAAAAAGAAACTCGTTTGTGGAAAATTATCATTTTTTTATTTTCAAGATTCATTATTATGATTAAAAATTCATTTCTTCCCGAAGCTACACATTTTAATGTCATGATTTCGCTTCAAGAATTTAAAGAAGTTTTAACAAAATAAGTAATTTATTGTCCTGAAAGTTCTTGTAATTTAAATTGTCAATTTTACACATTTTTCTCGTTGAAATTATTTTGAATACGATATTTACCGTTTTTGCCAATGCATAAAAATGCGACAACAGGCCTATCTGGTCGGAGCGCCATCTATTGGATTTATTTGAACTAGGATACACCTCCGGTAACTCAGAGAACGGAAAGAGTGTGGGAGTTGCATAGGGCTGCTTCCAGGCAACAATGAGCGTTTGTTTTTCATGAATGTACTTCCTGAATCAAAATCAGTGGTTTCTCACTCAGGCTGGTAGGTTCTATCTTATGAACGGTTAGCAATTCTACTAATTTATCAGTAAAAATTGCGCTACTCAGGAATAAGTGAGCATCCGCTCAGTTGGATTAGCCTGCCCTACATGATTTTTGCGAATAAGAATGCTCCTAGTTTTTCGGAATGGATTTTTCGTGCTGAAAACGCATCTGGGTTCGAAACCTTTTCATCACGTCACGTTTTTGGGAAAATAGGAGTCGAAACCCCTAAAAACGGCGTTTTCAGCCATTTTTTAAAAATAGTAGAGCTGAACCATGACGTTCTGCAAACTTCACTAATATCAGACATTAAAGGCTGAAATTAGCCCTTTAACATTGCCTCTATGTTAAATTAATTGCACGCGTTCTTAGAACGAGGGGTGTTTTTTTCTAGACGTGGTGGAAGAAAAAAAAACAAAAAGGATTTTAACATGCATACACTTACGCCCAGGCATTATAAAAGGTGCGGTGCTTTTAAAGGTTTTAAGGGTCGCTAATTATGAACCTGCAATTTGGTTTTATTTTGAAGTATAAACGAATTTGCTTGCGTATTGGCAGTTGGCATAGTACAAGGTTGATTGAAAAATGGATAAAGAAGGAAATTAGGTAACCCAACTCAACACAGATTTTTTCCGGTCATTCAGCTGCAGAATTTTCAACACTTTATTTTCCATAGTGCACCACATGGAAGCGATTTAAGTTACACTCCTTTTTTCATTTTTATACTATTTTTCATAGTTTTATGTATTTTCATTATTTTTTGTACTTTATTATTAAAAAGTTCTTGAAAGAAGGAAATTAATTTTAAAAAGAGAAATGAAATGAAATATGTCAATTAACAAGTCATTGAACTTCAAGGAAACTGCGCTTTTTAGATTTTCCTTTGTAAGTTTTTAACGGAAGATCACGTTTTAAGGACCAGTAGCAATCTGCTTTCATGTTTGGATTCCACCGTCCTTGATACCGTCTTTCTATTTCTTGACTATCCTGATGAAACCTTTCCCCTTGTTCTTCGCTAATGCTATAATCGTTATTATCAAAAGCATGACTTTCATAATCTACTACATGAATATTTTCATTTTCAAGACATAAAGAAATTTCTGATTCGCTGGGTAATTTATTTTATTCTCATTCTTACTATTGAATTCGTCAATTTCCGTCACACAAAAGTAGCAATCCTCGGGTACTTGAGGTTCCCGCCATATCATGCGAATTTCAAAAGGCAAATGTTTTCGAGTTCCATTTCTCCAATGACTTAATGCAGCGTAGCAATTTTTGCAAATCCTATGTGGAACCCATGATTTATCTTATTGTGCAATTTAAAAAAAAAAAATATTCTTATTAAACATCTTTGACGAATTTAGACGCTTCATATTTTCCTTTAATTTTATAATGCTTACCACAAACATAAGAGAAGCGATCGGGCTCATTAATAAATAGACAACTTCCAGACATAATTCACAATAAGATATAGACGAAACTTAGGGTCAATATAGCAGCAAAATGATCAAATATAAGACGCAAACGAAAGAAACTATGATTTAGTTGCAGAGTACCAAATGGCTGTCGAAGAGAGAACCGAGAAAATTAAGGACGATCTCGCTAAAGAAAAACAGACGACTAACTCTGTCTATGAAACTAACTCAATCTACAGAAGCGATTAGGATCAATAATCCAGATAAAACTTTGAGACATAATTTACAACAAGATGGTGACTAGATTAAAGATCTTTAGTAACAACCGAATGCCTCGAGTAACCAAATTCACTCAATCCGTTTGAATTTCATAAAATCGTCTGCCATATTGGATCCACTATTTTGAATATTTAAAATATGACTGCATATTCGTAATCAGCGACCCTTAAAATCCCCGAGTAACAAGTTTCCTTTCTATCCTTTCTATTTTCATTTTCTTCCTCCGTTCCTAGAAAAAAACACATCTCCGCTCTAAAGGTATATGTGATTGATTTAACATAGATCTCATTTGAAAGGGCTTGTTTCAGCTCTACAATTTTTTTAAAATAGCTAAAAAAACGCCGTGTTTAGGGATTTCAATCCCTATTTGCTTGAAAACGTGACGCGATAGGAAGTTTTCGAACCCAGATTCGTGTTAGGCACGAAAAATGCATTCGGAAACACTAGGTGCCATCTTATTCGCATCAACAGAATTAAAATTTTCAGGGCAGTGTTTTCTTATTTTTATTTTTTGTGTGACTGTGTTATTATTTTACATTCCTTTTCATAAAAAAATAAGTACAGCTGGACTTAGAGATTTATCTGAATACCAACGTATTGTAATATTTGCGGATTGGAAGGTCTTTGAAGGAAGGTTCACTGCTTCGTGCAGCGATGGCGACATACCCAATTGGATGCATCCTGGTGGAGCAAGTCGCGAAAACACAGTTAATGGTTTTATTCAAACTAAAGAAAACCGACAATCTCAGACAAATGTCCTTTGGAGAGTAGATAGAAAACCTTACCATAATACTAACCTTGTTGCTCCAATGTACGCTGAACTACGTTTCGGAAACGAACTCTATCAAGTTACAAGGTTCTATTTGTACTTTTCCCAACATGATCAAGAACATTTTTTTCATCCTCATTTTCCACCCAACAACCACTTTTATATAAATTTAGCAAGACTTTGTGCTTATTTTGTAGAATTAATAAAAATTGATCCGTCAGTGTTTGCTCTCGGTAGTAGGGCATCCCAACGGATGAGCGATTCACTTCACAACATGTCATTTCCACCATGTACACGTAAATAAATAAACACATTCTTCAACAATATTGAAGTCTTTTTTTTAGAATTTCTACAAAGTATGGCATTCCGCATTAAAAGTACAAGCATAGGTTCAGCTTTCCAGATTGCCCATGCAACCAAACCATTTCTATAATGTTAAGGCTCGGGGACATAAGAAATTCGGTGCCGAATTTCGGAAATCCATTTTATCGAATTAAAATAATTGCTTTTGCCAAACTCAATTTCCTGTAAGAGATTGTGCTCAATTCCGCGTAAAAGTGCGTAAAAATTCATTCTTGGTATTTTTTTAAAGCTTAGTTCTTCCTGCATGCTTTCACTAACCAGTAAAGCTAAATTCTAGCTGGGACTTACAACTGTATTGAATAAGATTAAAATTCTTCTTTCTCAAATTTTCAAATTTTTACGGTCTTAAGAATGAAATTTTTCGGGTGGTAATTTTTCGTAATCTTTAAAAAAGTTTCTATTTTTAATTAATCAGCAAACTTACATAAAAAAGCAAAATTAAAATTTTCACATAATCTTTAAAAAAGGAGATAATGTTTCTTGGTTTGTAAATTTGACAGATATTCTAATTACTGATGTAGTTACAGATATTGTCATATTGAATATAGGTTCTAGTAACCGTGTGATTAAAAGCAGGTTAAAAAAAATGATAGGAAATAGTCAAAGATGTCAAATCAAGTATACACAAAATTCTGGTATTAAATCAGCAAGATTCACGAAACAAGGTGGTATGCTTGTCGAAGAGCTTTGTAGATAAAAATTGTCTGCACATTAGTAATATTAATCATAAGATTTCTAAAGCGTTTCTGATAACAAAAAGTCTTCTAAAAATGAACCATGATATCATTTGCCTGGATGAATCCTGCTGAATACTGATAATTTCAATTTATTGAATGAAAATTCGTTAAAACAATTTGTAAAAATCTGCCCGAGTGTTGGTTCTCGCGCTTCGCGCTAGACAGTATATTTATCTGGCGCTTCGCGCTCGATAATGTATTTACCTCGCCTCACGCGCTCGACTTTTCTGCACAGACTATTTAAAACTAAAGGTAAAAGTAGCGACAACAGTTATTCAATGATTATGAATTCACTTTTATTAAAGCTGCTTCGGCTTTTACGTACACATTCTCATCACGTATCTCGCGCTTCTCACTCGAGTTTATCACTGAAATTTTATATCATTCCCATAAATGTATATTATTATAATTTGTAACTTGCGTTGGTATTAAAACAGACGAAATTTCATTGTCTCGTTTAAAAAAATTTGAAAATATTTTTTGCAATTCATTTTGAATTCACGCTAAATTATTATTAGTTTATCCTAATTTTTTTACATTCTTCTAAACTTACTCAATTCTATCATTCGATAAAGTTTTTATTGCATTCATTTTGAAGTCTTTAAAACTCACTCTAAATTTGAAGGCACTTGATCAAATTCTTTTGAAGTTTTTTTAATTTTTCTCTAATTAATTTCAATTTCATTTTTGAATTTATTGAATTATGATTATACAAAATGTAGAATCGATTTATTTTGAAAGTGGTTAGTTTAAATAAGTTTGTTTTGGAAATGTTATATTAAAATTTTTTTAAGCTAATTGAAAATTGTACACTTCAGTACTTTTTTTAATATTATATTTATTTTATGAAATGTTATCTTAAAACTATTCAGCTTTTACGTTTTTAATTTTTTAAAGAATGTTTGCGTATCAAATTTCTTCATTCAGAAAGTACGCTTTTACTACTTTGAATCATAATTTTTGTATATTTTTCATGTTTTGAATTTGAAAATATAATCATTTATATTTCTCCTGAAAAAAGCCTTTTTGGAGACTAAAAAAACTGGTAAATTTTGGTATGCTAAAAGTTAAAAAATCGGCCTGACGTATGAAAAAATAGGTGAAGGGAATTTTGTAGCTACGTTTTGGAACTTACGCCCTTATGAATATTTTAATTTCTCTTGTGCTGTTTCTCCAAACAGTCAATTTAATTATTTATAATTTTATTTTTCACGATTAAAACAAAAACCACGCGTTTTATCAAGACATTATTTGAAAAAAATTTAGATTTTTTTGGGGTAAACAACCGTTCTGTCATATCCAGTGTCATTTTACCAAAAATTTATGTTTTTCATTTTTAATGTTGTTATTCACGATTAAAATAGAAACTACGAATCATATAAAAAAACCAATTATAAAAATTGTTGTTCTCTACTTTCGGTAAAAAAATGTTATTTATTTTTTCTTAGCTTGTGCTATATTTGAAAAATTTAAGTTTTATATTTTCACCGTTTTTTCATAAATAAAACAAAAACTACGTGTCCTATAAAAAAGTGATTAATAACAAATTTGTAGATATTTTTTTGGGTGCATAATCTTTGTCTCGTAATTTTTTCCTACTTTGCATAGTTTGACAACAAAATACAATTTTTTATTACTTTTTGTTTGATCAAAACTTGAATTATCAATATTTCGAAAAAATTCAAAAAGTTGTTACGATAATCTTGTAGGGCTTTCGAAAATTAACATTTTACTTTTCAAGTGCTATGAACAAGGGTACAGAGAATTTATGATTCATTAAAAAATTTGGTCTCAAAAACTTTTAAAATACGCTCACTTTTAGCATTTTTATCCAAAATAGCTGACCAACGAACTTGGCATTTAGCTTAGGACACTAAAAGAGTGTATCAAAGGCCAATCTAATAGATTATTTTGTTCAAAATGTATCATGCTCATAGCCAGACAGACCCAAAGATAGACAGACACATTCGTAAAAACCTGTTTTTCGAATTCAAGAGGTCTCAAAACGTGAATTTTTGACAAAAACTGGGAGGGGGGGTCAAATTTTACACAAATCTAATACCTTGTCTGATGAGAATGTATTAACATGAAAAAATAACAAATTATTAATTAAATTTTTTAAAACCCCACACACGAGACGAAAAATAAATTAAATGCAAAAGTTGTAATAAGAATGTGCCCACGAAACGGGCAAATTTTTTTGTTTTTTAGTGTTGATCACGTTTTTCATAATTAGAGCCAAAACTATACATCCTATCAAAAAGTAATTGATAACAAATTTTCACATATTTTCCAAATGCATAATTTTTGTCTCCTTATATTTTACCGTATTTTGCATAGTTTGACCGAAAAATGTATTTCTGGCTTTTTCATAATTTTGTATGCTGTCGCAATATGAAATTTTGATTTTTTAAATAAATTCAAAAAATTGTTATGATGATCGGTTCCGAATGACTATGTTATCATTTCTTTATGTGTTGTTCCAATATTTCCGAGTATATCCTTTCAATTAGTTGAACAAGGAATTTTAAATAGATGGGACAATATTAAAATACGTACTCGATTATGTCAAAAAGAATTCATTGAAGGGATAGTTTTTGTTATCAACTTAACTTATTTTAAATTCAAACAATCTTTTTACAGGCAAAAGTTTGGTACTCCCATTGGTTCAGTCATTTCTCCGATTTTAGCGAAAATTGTTATGGAGGGTTTGGAGATCTTTGCTTTCAAGAATAACTAAGTTATATTCGTTTGGAACGCTGTTATAAAAATGTTCTTGCCAGAAATACGAAGAAATTTACTGATATTGACCATGATTTTGATTGGGATGACGTTTAAAACCTTCATATTGAAAGTAATGAGAGAAAGAGAGAATTTATGAAGATGCTAAACATAAAAAAACAAAAGAAGTTGTCTATTAATTTAAAAACTGATTTAGACAGGTTCAACAAAAGTTATGCTAGAATAATAATTATATTAAGCACTGAGTCTTCATGAATCTTTATTTTCTTTTACTTTCTCTCTTTCTGATGTGCTTGTAACGTATATTCTTTCTTATGAAAATTTTTATCTTTTTTTTTTCGAAATTTAATAGGACCATTTTATGGTGAATTTTTAAAAACAGTAGTTACATGTTTAAACTAAAAGAAACGAATTAAAGCTTAACTAAATTGACAATAAATCAACTTTTAACAATGGAGTTAAACTTTTAACCAAAAAGATGAATTTTTAACAAAAAGTGGAACTTTCAACCAGAAATTTTTTTAAGACAAGATTGAAAAAATATTTTAACCAAATTGTTGAATTTTTGACACCAAAAGAGTAAATTCTCTGGACAACATTAGCTGAATTCTCAACTAAAAGCGAACAATTTTCATCCAAGAATAGAATAGTTAAATTTTCAGTAATTAAATTAATTTTAACCCAAAAACAAAACAAATTTTTAACACAATCATTAAATATTTAACAAAAAAATGGTTCGTATACTCATAAAACGAATTTTTAACACAATATTCAAATTATCAACTGAAAAATTAAATTTCACAATCAAGAAGCTTAATTTTCTACCGAAAATGACAAATTTAGGTCAAAATACATACACTTTGAACCACTACAAGAATAGATACATTTTTGGGTAAAAAAACTAAATAATTTTTAACAAAATTGTTTAATTTGAAACAAAATATTCACACTATCTCTCAAATGGGTGAATTTTCAAGCCAAACTCACGAATTTCTTTAAAAAAAGGTTGATTTTTAACCCGAGAATATAAATTTTTAACAAAATGTTCATACTTAAATATTTAGTTAAATTTTGAGTATAGTAGTTAAAAATGTTAAATTTTTCAAAACAGTTCAATTTTAAACCAAATGATGGAATTTCTAAACAAAAAATAGCCATTTTCAACTAAGAGCAGTTGGATTTTTCAAACAGTAGTTAAACCGTCAATCACAGAGGTGCATATTCAACTAATAAAATAAATTTCCAACCAATTATGAAATAGTTGACTTTTTAATCTATGAACTGGATTTGGAACTAACAAGTTTCACAACAGTGTAGCTAAGCCATGAACAAAGCAGATAATATTTAATCAAGAACATTAATTTTCTATTAGTAAAAACGAATTTCGAACAAGATAAAAAATATGCAACTATATAGTTTGAACAATGTTGATGGTGCAGATATATATTTTATTTGATTATTTGCTAGTTAACATTTACTCGTTTCTAAAATTTTTTAAGTAAATAGTTGGATTCTTGAATTAGAATAAATGATTTAGGTTGCGTCATAGGAATACCATTTTTTTAAAGTGATTTTGGCATTAAATTTTGCTATTATCAGCGCAATCCGACCAATTTTTCAAAAGAAATTTTTTTTGCGTTTTTCGTGAACAATACAAACCTTACTAATTCCAATGAATGGTTCGAAAATCTGAAACTCTCTGAATATCAAAACACAATTCATTTAAACTTTCCGTTTGCATGTTGAAAAATTCTTCGAACCAGAAACTCTCCGCTACTGCAATGTTCATTTTGAAGATTAAATAAACCTCTATTATAAGATAGAAGCCATAAAAGATAGTATATATAGCAGAAAGTCATCACGTCACTTGTGATATAAATCTTCAAAAAATCAGTTTCCTGGTGTAAAAATGGACCTTATCACTGAATTTTTTCAGCTCGTATGTCAGGGCTTCTTAAACTTTCAAGGTAAATATAATATAATACGAGGTGTGTTTAAAAAGTAAGGTGACTTCAATTTTCGCGGGCTACGTACATTCAAGTTTAAAATTTTTTGTTTTGTTGTGTTGGTACACTCGTCACGATCATATGTTCACAGTTTTGACTATATAGCTCGTGTTGTTTTTCTGGCAGAGGCGTAAAAGGTTAGAAGGGTTTGGTGTGCTCGGCGATTTTCTTTTTTCGAAAAAAATGGAGAAAAGAGTTTGCATTAAATTTTGTGTGAAAAATGGAACCCAGTGCTCTAAAACTCTTGAAATTTTGACAGTTGCATACGGTGAGTCTACTCTGAGTAAGAAAAATGTGTATAAGTGGTACAAACTGTTCCAAGACGGCCGAGAGGATGTCGAAGACGAACCTCGCCCTGGGCGTCCCAGCACGTCAACAACTGATGAAAGCGTTCAAGCAGTGGAAGAAATGGTGTTAAAAAATCGCTGAATTACCATCAGAGAAGTTGCTGAAGATGTTGGCATATCGGTTGGCTCATGCCATGCTATCTTTTCGGACGTTTTGGGCACGAGACGTGTGTCAGCGAAATTTGTTCCAAAACTGCTTAATTTTGATCAAAAGATCCATCGCATGACCATCGCTCAGGAGATATTGAATGAAGTTAATAATGACTCCATATTCACCGGATTTGGCTCCCAGTGACTTTTTGCTTGTCCCAAAACTGAAGAGACCCATAAAAGGACATCGATTTTCAACGATTGAGGAGATAAAAACTGCATCTCTGAAAGAACTCAAGGCTATACCACAAAATGATTATCAGAAGTGCTTCGATGATTGGAAAAAGCGTTGGCACAAGTGTATTATATCTGAGGGGGATTACTTTGAAGGGGACAACATAAATATTGAGGAATAAATGAATATTTTTTGAGAAAACCATAAAGTCACTTTATTTTTTGAACACACCTCGTATATTAAATTATTATTTATAAAAAATAGAACATGTGTGCTCAAACATGTTTACTTTCTCAAAGGCATTTAGGCTTCAAAATTAGACAATATTTCAAAATAAAACTACTCATTGAACGTATGGAATCAAGCGTAATAAAAATCACGTAATAAAAATATAAACGAATTACAAATAGTGATAATGTGGAATCAACAAAAACAGATTTCGAGTGAAGGTTATCCTTCGCTACACCATTTGATATGAAAAGTTTGTGGTATATTTCTATAAAGAAACATTACACATCCACAAAAAAAGGAACAAAGTCTGGTACTTTTGATGAGACATGCATTTTTATAAACTTTGACGCTAAGTCCGAATCTGTGGATAAAATAACACCTTTCGCAAATTGGTTTTGCTTTGCAGAACTAAATTAGATTTGTGTATTTTAGGCAGTTTCATTTTAAAAAAATGTAAAAAATTGTTTTATGGTTACGCTGATATAGCATTAGGAAGAGTTTTTTCTCAGAACAAAAGAAAAATGCCGCTGCGAAGATCTTTAGAATCCAAAATAGTACGTAATAATAAAAACAAATTGCTGTTCTTCCATGGAGGGTAATTGATATGCAGAATAAGTAAGAAACCACTGATTTTGATTGAGGGAGTACATTCATGCAAAACAAACACTAAGTTCACTTAAGTTTCGAATTTGATGCCTGGAAGTACACAAATACACTAATTTTGTCCTGCAAAGCACCACTCAGACAATTTTGTTTTAAGGCTATTTCCCAGATTTTCTAATTACATTACTAAACTGATACTATATGGGTTATTCTCGACGCAGTGGGCACTTTCGAAACAAGTAAATTAAAAAAAAATATTGTTTAAAAATGACTTTTTAGGGAATATTAGGTTCATTACCATTATAACAAGAACTTATAAAATCATTCACGCTCTAAATTTATTTGAAATGCTTGTGGTGCCTTTTGACGTCGCACTCATTTTTCATATTTCTTTCAACTAAAATTCTTCCTAAATAATGTAAAGGAAAGCTAATTAATTTTCACAAATGAGAAACAGTAGAATAGAAAATATATACTGAATATAAGAAAAAAAAATTTATCATTGCTGAATAACAAAGATTTTAACTTTGTTTTTAAACAGTAAAATAATCCTAAGTCTTTGAGATTTTTATTAAATATTGAAATAAATCAAAAAAGTTTTAGAAATCTTCCAAAATTTCCTCAAATATTTCAAAACTTTGATATCTTTTAAAATCACTTGAAATTTTTTAAAGTTCTTGAAAGTGCCTACGAATCTTTAATCTTTTAAAATAAACCAAAATTTGTACAATCCTTTAAAATGTTTTTAATTTTTTAAAAGATCTAAAAAATGCCAAAGGATTTGAAAAAATAATTTTAAATATTTTAAATCCTGTCATCATTTTGTCAATTTATCCTCTCAGGACCAATCAAGTAAAAAGTTTTAAACATTAAAAAAATGTATTCAGTTAAGTAGAAGGTAGTAAATTTAGGATAATTTAAATGAACTTTAAGAATTTAAAAGAATTCTAAATAATCACATGAAGGCATAAGAAATTAATAAGAATTCAGGATGAATTCCAAAAAAGTAATTTTAAATGTCTGCAAATCTTAGAAAGTCTACGAAATACTTCACTTCTATTTATTAAATTCTTTTAAATCCACTGAATTTGGAGATTTACAGATTCACATAGAACTTTCGTAAGTAAAGAAATCGAAATTTTTTAACTTACCAATAAAATAATGAATCATACATGCTATTTAGAATTTATGTACCAACAAAGTAAAAAATGTTAACATTGATCAATTAACGTGATTTCGAAAACAAATTCAATAAGTTCATCCTATTAATTTAATTTTAAAAATGAGCAAAATTTCCACAAAACATTGATACTAAATTAATGATGAATCTTTATAGTTTTTACTAAATTGAGTACATATAAATAAATAACGAGATATGAATTTAACTCACAAGCACAACGTGTAAACACATCTGTATAAATCTTAACCTAAATCTATCAAAATAAATTTAGGATCGTAACAAGTCACAATTAGTTATTTCAGGTTGGATGGAAGAAACTTAAGACTCCAAGATGTTTGCACGCTGTGGGCCTAACAATGATACTATGTAATTGCATGGGACAAGGCTTTATGGTGAAAAAGCAATTTTGCCCGCGTTATAAAAAAAATTATGTTTCGTCTTGTGCAATTGGTATTATTTTTTGGCCCGCGGCGACCAGACATCTTGTCATTTGAAGTCACAATATGAAACGATGGCAACGTTGTTGGATGTTGCGTGAATGAAAAATAACACAAAAAGTTCTCCTAAAGTTTTAAAGTAAAATGAACTGAAAAATTCGATGGAAAATCATTTTTTGTCGCTCTGAATGAAATTTTGATCTTTTATTTAGTAAATTATTTTGTAGAATGTAAAAGTTTTGGCTAGTTACGTTGATGGAGACTAAAAGAATGCTAGGCTCTGTTGACCATTTTTTTTATTTACGATTAAAGTTCCTTATGCACAACTTAAAGGATGAGTAGTGAGATACTTTTTCTTTAATCTGACGTACAAACAGGACTCAAAAATGAATTCCTAATTGTCAAACGACAGATGTTAATAAAATTAAAATATTAATTATAAAAATTGTATTTCTTGAGTATAACCTGAGGATTCTTAAGCACAATTTTTAAATTAGTTCATTATTTATTTTCTACGTGAAGTCAAGATTCACCTCTGGCGTATGTGTACATCTGTTAAAGCGATTTTCCGGGAACATAATATTCTTTTACTCCTGCTTGAGATAATTTAACTAAATTTTTACGATGCAATTTATCATTAGGTACTTAAATGAAGATCTTCACCGAGTTGTATAATAATACAACTAGTAGTTTTAATAATATAACCCATGGACACCAATGTACCCTATCTGTGGAGAATTGCCCAGATATGAATTCAGCAGCCTTAAATCTATAATCAAACAGTGTTTCACTATGATATGATCACAGATACGATTTTTTAAGCTTATTTCGAAAATTAATCTCGGAATGTGGTATTTTGACCACAGATTTGAATTTAGCGATTAAAAATACATCAAAATATATGTCTCTCGTCAAAAGTACTAAACTTATTTTTGTGTGGGTGTTTATTAATGCACATTTATTTCCTTAACAAATTAAAAGCAGATGGACTTAGAGATCTGACTCAATACCAACTTATTGTCATATTTGCGGATTACACTGTTTTTGAGGGAACGTTCAGTCCTTCATGCAGCAATGGCGACATACCCGATTGGATGCAACCTGGCGAAGCAAATAGTGAAAGCAGAGTTAACGGTTTTATACGAACAGAAGAAAACCGACAATCTCAGACAAATGTCCTTTTGAGGGTAGATAGAAAACCTTACCGGAATCCTCACCCTGTTGCTCCAATGTACGCTGAACTACGTTTCGGAAACGAACTCTATCAAGTTACAAGGCTCTATTTGTACTTTCCCCAACATAATCATGATCGCTACTATCTTAATTTTCCACCCAACAAACACTTTTATATAAATCTACCAAGACTTTGTATTTATTTTGGAGAATTGATAAAAATTGATCCGTCAGTGTTTCCTCTCGGCCGTAGGGCATCTCGGCTGGCAGACGAAGTTTTTCACAATCAGACATTTCCACCGTGTACAGGTCCATAAATAAACACATTGTTCAAAAATATTGAACTTTTTTGTTGATTTTCTATTGAGTATTGCTTTCAGAATTGAAAGTACAAACGTAGGTTCAGCTATTACGATTGCTCACGCAGTGAAAAGGTTGCAATGAAATGAAAGTTCCGGCGGCATACGAACGTAAATGCCAAATTTCGGAAATGCATTTGATTGATTTCAATCAATTGTCAAGCTAAGTAATATCTGGGAGGTCAGCTATGTTGAAAAAATTGAAATGCCTCATTCCTAAATTTGAGAATTTTCGCGGTCTCAAAAATGAAATTGTTAAGTTTTGTAAGCTTAAATTTGAAAATAATTATCGGCAAGTTTGTTAGTTTAAGGTTATTTAATTTTAAACAAAAAAGTTAGTCAATTTAACGTGTTTCATACTTCTCTCGAATTATTCAATATTAAGTTGACATTCAGTTTTCAGAGGTTTACAATTTTCAGTTGGTCTAAATCGATTTCAATTTTCAATGGTTTTTTAAAAGATTGCCAGCCAATCTTAAAGTCCCTAGTCAAAAACTTCTCCAATGAGATGTAACTTTTAACAAATAACAAATTGCACATTATTATTGTAATCTTAAAATTGGTCAATTTCAAATATTGATAAGGTGGTCAATTTCAATGGTAAAATTGATTAGGTGTATGAAGAATTATAATTTTTACGATTTGCAGAAATAAATAAGGTATGTACACTTCCAAAAAAAGCTGTCACCTATGGACAATTATTCTGCGAGGACATAGAATCCGATTACGCCAACAATCAAACAATGTATACGTTAATATGAGAGGAGACTAGAGGCAATGGTTAGCTTCAAACTTTCCTCACCTTTAAAGTGTGGCGCTATCGGTACACCGACAGGGATACTACATGTGATAATCTCTTCAGAAGAGGTGCAGGCGCTTCACAAAATTGTGACAGATCTTCACTTACAGATAAGTTCGTCCAATCATCTAACTTCCAACCACAAATGAAAATTCAAATTTTCTGTAAAAGGAATTTATTTTTAACCAAACTGAAGGAAATTCTTGGTTTTTTAATTAACTTTTTAGTGTTTTCTGGTCTCCTGGTTAAGTCCTCACCCTGCGTATCATTAAACATGCATTTAAAAGTTTAAATTGTTCATTAGGCGTTTTCATTCTAACTTATAATAAATAATATTATGATATGAATATAAATATTACTAGTAATATAATAATAAACTACAACTCTATTAATTATTATGAAAATAAATATTTTTACTGCGCGAATATTATTTCTGTAAAATATATCTAATCATTTGTAAAGAAAAATAAGTATTTAAAAATCAATATAAATAATTTATTAGCATTAGCATTATTAGTATTAAAAAAATTGTATTTTTGCATTTCGCGATTTTTAAAAATAATTAAACAAATATATTTTTAATCATTTAGGAAACCAAATGCTTATTACTGTCTCAACATTCTAAGAAATCCGAAATTTGTGATTTTTCCCCGTAATAATGAGTAATATTCGAACTATTCAACTTTGTGATCTTTATTCTTTTTAGTACCTTAGAGACCAATTTTTAAATTAATTTAACTCTTTTGTATAGACATAATTTTGGTCACAATTTATAAAAATATCCGCTATATAGACATTGCATTCTTAACCTCAATAATTGCCTTTGAAAGCTAACTTTTTAATTTGCCTCATTTTTGCTTTAACATTTAAAATAAAGAAATCGCTCTTGTAATTATCAAAGAAACTTTAGCCTTTAGATTTTAGAAACTTTTTGTTAAATCTACGTTTATAATTGGTAAATTAATGTAATTACCGGCTCTTGTCGTTCGAGCTTTTTTAATATTAAAACTAAGATTGCTCGGAACTTATAATCGAAGTTTCTCAGAATTCCAAGGTGATCGTCTGTCACTAAAATTTTTCCTAAAAATAAATTAGCGGCTCTACTTCTACATTAATGCTGTTTTACTTGCAGTATCTAATTCAGTAAAATTTCATTCATAACAAATATATTTCTGCGAGTTTAATTATAGAAATATAATCCGTTAAAGATTAGTAGAAATATGCTAATTTGATTAGTTGAAATATCTGAAAATTCGATGTTGGAAAAGAACTAACTTGTTAGTAAAAATATGTTAATTTATTCAAGGCTATATTGAAACAAAAAGAATTGTAAAAACTTGTAGAGATAATTATTATTATTATATTCAAAACTTCTACACGGGTGAACCTGGATATAAATCACAGCCACGGACTTAGTCAAGGGACTGATGAGATTAGAATGTTATAAGTTAATTCAAATAATTTAATACGATGGTTGAAACCTCCTGCGATGATGTAGGTATACAACTACGAGCGGCCACAAGCGTTGGACCTGATGATCAAGAAAGTTTCTTACAATGTGACACATATTTAATAAAACCGCCCTTTGAGTTGCTGCCAATACCCTACTGACTCCTAAATGTTTAAGATGTTCAGTGCATCTTGCGTGCACATTGCCTGTAGCCAAAATCACAACGGGATGGATAGATGCATGATTCACATTCCTCCATATGGTCTTCACTTCATGCCTTAACTCGCTATACTTGTGGATCTTGGTTGTATAGGTTGACTGCAAATTCCGGTTAAGCGAATAAGCAATGTCGATGATGTAGAATCTTCCACCTTTTGTTCTCAAATCCCGATGTAAGGTCGATTGGCCCGGATGTAATAATCCGTTTGGATAGTAACATCCCAATATAAGATGTAATCTTCGCTTTCTAAAACGGGCATTGGAATGTATCTATAGAAGGGCATCCATTCTTTTAAGAGTCCTAGGCTTAGGGCAAGTTGTTGATGTATAATGCCCACGACATCGTTATGTCTGTGCGAATATTTTCTCTGAGCCATTACGCGACAGCTATCAATAATGTGCTCGCTGGATTCGTTGGTATCTCCATATACCAGGTGTATACATATGAAACCGGTATTGCCATTTAGCGGCCAGTAGGCACACTTGTAGGCACTGTCGGAACTTACCATTTGTGCTAATTGGCG
>NC_046662.1:66447461-66453962 GCF_010883055.1 Belonocnema kinseyi | reverse complement strand
GGGCGCATACTTTGAATAAAATATTTGTTATCATTCTCTTGAAATAAATGTGTTTTTTTCTTGAAAAAATACCGGTTTCATATGTATACACCTGGTAATAGGCACCGGTCAACCACGTATTGATGTAGCACGTGTTTGCTATTATTCTTGGTGCTGACAACCTTGTCCTGTGTTGCAATGACGAATTCTTTTGTCTCTGGATATAGAGCACCCTTTCTTAGCCAAATATTAGATGTCTCTTTATCCACTTCATTTTGATTTAACGTGTTGGGGTGCTCGCCATGGATGGCTTTCTGCCTCCATTGTATTTCTAATTCTTCTATGGTTTCTGCCCTGATATTCAAGACCCCATCTGAGGACAAATTTAAGGGCGTGTATTCAAGATCCGCTTGACAGATGGTACTGTAAAGCACAAAATTTCGTTTGCTGTTAAAATATTCTCGCAACTGTAAAACTTGTGACTCACACAGTTTTTTGTCATCTACAATGCCCCTGCCCCCTAAATGACGTGGTATAACTACCCTTCCAAGTGCCGAATTTCTGTGGTGCATTCGATGCTTGGTCATTTCTATGCAAAAAATTCTGTTTAACTTTTCAAGGTCAGTGTTAGACCATTTTATGAGCTCGAACGAGCACGTGAGGACAGGGCCAGCATATGTGTTGATCGCCCTGATTTTGCTTGCCGAGTTAATAAAACTCTTCATAATTAATCTGAGTCTCGTAGTAAAGGCAGTCGTTAGGCTTATCTTAACTATTGTATGTTGAATACCCTTAGATTCAAGAATACCCAGATATTTATATGATTCGCCTGCAGCTATTGCCTCAATGTCATTTTCAAACTAGCTCTCTAACTCTGCTGTCCCTAATTCCCCTCTGATTAAATGCACTGTTCTACATTTATCTAGTCCGAACCGCATGTGGATATAATTGGAAACCTGCTTTGTGACATCGATCATTTGCTGCAGTTTCTGGCCTGAACTAGCGTACAGCTTCAGGTCATCCATGTAAAGAAGATGGGTCAGTTGATGCCCATCCTCATTATCATAAATTCTAAACCCATGAGACATGCTGTTTAGTGTTTTGCTCAATAGATTCAACGCTAAATAGAACCATAGTGCGCTGAAGGAGTCTCCTTGAAATATACCCGTCGTAAATCGTATTGATCTAGTTATCCTTGGTTGTCCATGATCAAAATACTTGATTCTTGTACCCTAGAGCCTCATCGTATGGCCTAGAAAGTCAATAATGCGTGGGCAGATTTTGTAAAGTTCTAAGACTTCAAGCAAATAGTCATGCGGCACGGAAGGAAACACTTGCTTGTAGTTAATGTATGCCATGTGAAAGTTCCTTTGATGCTTACGAGCTTTAGTCATGGCAACAGCGTCTATAGTGACTAGGTCTTTACAGCCTCGTGAGTTTTTACAACATCCTTTTTGTTCTTCTATAAGAATGTCATTCTCGTCGCACTGAAAATATACATCATCTCCAATGATAGCTGTAAGACATTTATAAATTGTTGGAAGACAGGCTATCGGTCGAAAGTCAGGTGGATTTTGAGCGTCTGGTTTTTTGGTATCATATACGTAGTACCTTGGAGCATAAAACCTGACATCAGATCTGGGTATTCAATGAGCTTCTAAAAAAACCTTGCCAACGCAAGATGCACACTCGTCAGGTACTTGTGCCAGAAGCTGTGCACCATGTCCGAACCTGGAGTTTTCCAATCACTTGCCCTTTTCAAGGCCGCTGAAACGTTCAAAGCTGTGATGTTTATCAGATGCAGTTCAAGGCTATTGCTTGACCTTGCTTCCTCCAGTTTGAACCACGCAGTATCCAAATTGCATCTGTTTATTTTCCCCCAAATACTCGTTAGTCGTATCTTCCAATTGAGGGATTTCGGTGTATGGCTGGTTATTTGGCTTTACTCTCAGTTCACGATAGAACCTTCTTTCCTCTGTCTGAAAGTTTCGATTTTGTTGCCTTCGTACACTACTTTTCTTGTACTGACGCAGTCTGGCAGTAAGAATGTCAAGTCTCTGTGGGTAGGAGTCTATGATCTCATCCAATATTCCTGGTGTTATGGTCTCGATGTGCCGAGGGTGGATGATTTTAGTAACATGTTTTATCAGCTTTCTGGTTCTATTTCCTTTTTTATATTGAGTTAATCGACCAAATTTGCACCTTACTTTGCTGACATCCGAATCCAACCTGATCTTCCATGGTGAATCTCGATCCCTTGCTGAGACAAAAACTGCTGGGTCAAAGTCATGAGAAGAAAGCTCAAGCCCTGTCTACAGTTTAAGGTGGGTTCCGCATAACCAGAGCCTCGGTAAAGGTACATAGAAAAGTATGTAAGGAACTTTCAACCTGGAAGTTAATTCTTCAATCATAAAATATAGATTTTTAATGCAAAATATAATATTTTATAATCCAAACAAAAACGGTTTTAATTATAAATAAAAAACACTGACATTTATAAACAAAAAGCGAATTTGAAACAAAATCCATCATTTTTCATCATTTAGTTAAATTTCTAAGCAGTTGGATACATTTTTACCATAAAGAACGAATTTTTAGCAAACTATATAAATTTTGAAAGACATTTTTTCATTTTCAATTAAAAAGATACAATTTTTGCAAAACATTGAATAAATAAATTTTCAAATAAAGGAATTAATTATTAATTTAAAAATAAACGGATTTTTAAAAATATAGTTAAATTTTAAAGCAAGGATATAAACTTTAAACTCCAAGCCGAAACAGTGAGTTTTCAACGAAAGGGTTAATTACGAACCGAAAAAAATTAATTTTTTACCAGTCAGTTGCATTTTCAGCCAAAAATGATGATACTTATGCAAAAAGTTATACATTTTTAAACCAAAAAGGCAAATTTTTCATACAATAGTTTCATTTAAAACGAAAATCAGCCATGAAGAAAAGAAAATGTCAATCTAATTTTTAAATTTTTAAGAAACATTTATAGAGAGAATTACTTTTTAAAAACATTATTAAATTTTCAAAAAAGTAATTATATTTTCAATCAAGTAATCTAATCTTGATGCGATAAGATAAATTTTCAACCAAGAAGATGAACTTTCTCCCAAAAAAGACAAATTTTTAACAATTTAAATCAATTTTCAAAAAAACATTTGAATTTCGATATCTGGAAATTTTTAAACTAAGAAAAAATAATTTTTAACAAAATATATAATATTTGAATTTTTATTTAAAAAAGCCACAGAGATCATTTTTGTACTGAAATTATGAATGTTCAAAAATAAAAGAATTTTTAAACAAATAGTTCAACTTTTAATCAACTAGTTGAATTATCAGTTTGAAAATATGACTTTTTATTTAAAAAATTTAACATTTGCTAATTCAACTAAAAAGTATTATTAAATATTTTAAATTCTTGCTGAAGCAAATCTCAGTTAAAATTCCATATATCAAATAGCCTTTGATTAATTTTGTAAATCCTGTAGATTTAAGATTTTGAAATAATTAATATTCACGTTTTCTAAAAGCTTATAGATACTTTAGCTCAAAGAAATACAGTTTAATTTTTGCACATAAATTTTCATTTATCATTCTGTTTTAGATTTTTCGTAGTATTGTGGTTCTTCCACAAATAGAATATTAAAACAATTGTATACAATTCAGTTCTCGGTCGTTCTTGCTCATACTGCGGTAATCTCGTTGAATCAAGACAAGACAAGACGATAATTAGAATATTAAATGTTCTCGTGCATTTCTCGCTCGTCTCACTCAGTATGCAACTCTATTTTTTAAAGATTTTCGAAAAACCTAAAATACTTTATTCTTAAAATTTCGAATTTTGTGGTGTTAGATATCAAATTTTTCATTTTAAAAAAATTGGAAAAAAAATTAAAAATTGGAAATCATTTATTTGTAGGTTTGCTAATTTAAGATCGCTTAAATTTTAACAATAAGCTATTCAATTTTTCGTGGTTTTTTAAATTGATTAAAAACTCTTACAATTTTTTATAGTTTTTTTTAAACACCGTAAACTTTAAAGCCCGTCAAATAAAACTTTTTCCAATTAGAAAAGGCTTCTAATTAATACTAACTTACACATTATTATTTTGATCCTTAAATTAAAACATTTCGAATGTTCCAATTTTTAGTCTAAATTTTTCGGAATCTAAAGAGTCCTGTCTCAGGTGTGCATACTTCAGTTTAAAATTATTTGAAATTAAGCCAGTCAATGATCGTATAATTTTAAATAAGACCAATTTATTATTTAAAAAATGTTGGATCGAATAATATCAAACTCAATATCATCGAAATTTGATATTGATGATATTCAGTGGTTAATTTCTAAATAGTATTTGAATTATACATTTTTTTCTTTCAAATCTAAATTACAAATTGTAATAGATCCTTTTTGAATTCCGAAGTGTCTAAAGTAAAAATTAAAAACTTTTACAGAATTTTCCGTAAAAGAAAAATTTTGAACTAAATACCTAAATTTTTAATAAAATAGCTGAATTTTTATATTATATAAAATCAATATTTAAACTAAAATGGATGAGTTAAATTTGTATTTAAGAGAATTAATTCCCAACAAAAGAAGCGAATTTCCTACAAAACTGTCAAATTGTGTATCGAATATTTCAAATTTCTGACAAATCGTTGAATTTTTAGGACAAAAGAACGTTTTTTTACAAAACAGCTGATATTTTAACCAGAAAATATGAATTTTTAACAAAAAATTCAATTCAAAATCAATCTGTTAAAATTCCAATAAAATAGCTAACAATGTTAATGTTCTACCAAACTTATATTTTTATTTACAGCATTTTAAGTCAAAAAGACCAAAGAAAAATTGGTTTGCTTATTATTTCAAATAATTTAGTTCAATATTTATTATTTTCATTGAATTAATGTCTAATTTGAGGTGTTAATTAATTATTTATTAATTTACGTATATATTGAGGATTTAAATCAGAAATAATTAAAATAATAAATAATAAAATAATTTTCTTCAGAAGACAGCTGAATTTCCTTTCCAAAATTATGAATTTGTAATCCAAAAATGCTAATTTTTAACAAAACAGGAAAATTCCAACAAAATAATAAAAAAATTTTAACTAAAATTATAAACCTTCAACAACAAAAGAATTAATTTCTAACCAAAAAGTTCAACTTTCAACCCAAAAGATGAATTCCCAACAAAAGAGTTGAGCTTGCAACCAAAACTGATTTTTGAAAGGAAAAAAATCAAAAATATTATAGAATTTTTAAACTAAATAGGTGAATTCTACAGGGAAAGGTTTTTTCAACCCAAAAATATGAATTATGAACAAAAATTTTAACTTTTATCAAAGGTTTGCATTTAAAATCAAATATTTGAGTGTTCACCAATTGTTAAATTTTTAAGCAAAAAGGGCGAATTATCTACAAAAAATTTTAATTTTCAACCTGACAATATTAATTTTCTACAATAAAAAGTTAGTTTTGCATTAAAATTTGAATTTTCAACTAATGTGATGAATCCTCAACCAAAATCTACCAATGTGTGGCAGTGGGACACACGACAGAAGCAAAACATGGAAGTGAACATTGATGAATTAACCAAGAAATTAAATTTTCAACAACGAATGTAATAATTAATATTTTATTCTCTTTATAAACACGTATGCATTCCGCTTCAAGTGAACTGACGCAACGTCATGACGCAGTTCCACAGGTGGGCCGTTAGGGTGCAGAGTGTTACCGCAACGCTTTTGTCTTGCCACGCCTGAGTGAACACTGCACGTCTTCCCGCAACTCCTATCCACCATATCCACGGCGCGGTGTCAGTTCTCGGAAACACTAAATCCAATAATCATTAAATCCAGATTTTACTCTAGTTGAGTTTTCGATCTAAACTATGAATTTCCTATAAAACAGTAAACTGATTGATTAATGAAATTTTTTTCTGAAAAAATTAAAATATTTTTTCTGATGATGTTCACCCTCTAATGTTTAAAAAATGATGTACAAAAATCTTAATTGACAAACTCGGAGTTCTTTGACTTATAATAAAAGAAAACTTTTTTACAATACGTATAAAATAATTCTCCCATAAAAACAAATCCTTTTTAATTTTAATTTCTGGCTTTATCAGCAAAAATATTCCGACTTTTCAGCCGAAAAATTAATTTCTGCTTTTTAGATTTATAATTTATGTACCGCACAGATATCCTACGTTTTCTGAAAACCTGTAACATGTTATTTACAAATAACTCCATATATCAGGTAAGCCAGCAAATAAGGCGCTACAAATTTTGAGAAATTCTAAAAGCTATTTACTGTTTTCTATTTACCTTTTTTTACAATTGTTTGGATACATAAAAATAACTACCGTCGCCAAGTGCTATAGATGTATTTATTATGAGCATATATTTATTTTTCAATCATGCACATTTTGCTTCCTCAAACATATGAAATAAATTTGTTTTTACTTATTTCATATGACATAAATAATTCTTCCTTGTT
>NC_046662.1:66436380-66447361 GCF_010883055.1 Belonocnema kinseyi | reverse complement strand
CATATATCTAGTCGGGAGTGTTGCTGACTGAAAACAGATGATTTGGAGCGATTCGCGCGCCATCTGTTGGTCATTCTAAGGACTTATTGAACTACCCTCGTAACGTCGAAAAGTTCGACTTGAGCATGTCTCAGTTTTAAGACGGAACCAGACTTTAATTAATTTCTTGAAAACAAGTTTTTTCGATATCTTGAAAATATAAATTTATCTCTTGAGCCGAATTTTTATGACTCCAAGATAAGCGGCTTATAACTTTGAGTATATACCTGTCATAACATAAAGGGTCATTCTGACTGTCATTAAAGCTAATAATTGTTAATGATTAAACAATGTTGTATATTTTTATACAATATATATATAATTTATTTACAGATTTTCATTTGTATTATACTTGTCTCACGACGATACCGAAAATGTTGTAAGTTTTTACGCATTTCTAATGGCTTAGGAGATCCGTATAGAAAGTTGCAATTTTTATTTTTTTGAAGCAAATTCTGTAGGGTTATACTCGTTCAGACCCACAGATTCTGAATTGTTAAATTAAAAAAACTACTTCAATAATCACAAATTTGTCATTTCTCAATTTAAATCTCATTTCTGAGTCGAAAAAGGTTCGCCTTGATACATGTTTACGCCGATTATCTTGGAGACGAACTCAAGTCGAAGCATTTTTACTCGGGAATGTGCCAAAACAGGCAACATTTTCAGACTTTTCTGAAAGGGGATGGTCCTCAACTACCTCGATCTAAGTCATTAAACAAATATTCAAAATTTTTTAAAATAAACAATTTTAAATTATTTCTAAAAGATTCGCAGATACTTGAAAAGGGACATATTTTAAAGATTGTACAGACGGACTTTGTTTTTGAACAAATCGAAGCAACATAATAGAAAAATTTTAAGAAGTAAAAAAATGTCAATTTTGTGTTATCACACAAACGGTGAGAGATACGCCAAAACTAAAAATATTTGTTAGGTTTTTTGGAGGGGAATATGGTAAAACATAATAAAAATTTTTTAAATAAAAAATAAAATACAATTTTTAACCAATATTAAAAAGAGGAATTTCGAAAGAAATTTCAAAAGAGGAATGATACTCGTTTATTTCAATCTAACGCAATAAATACATCTATAAAAATTCGTTTTAATCTAAAATTTGAATTATCTTGAAAAAGGCCATAGATGATTGAAAAGTAATATTTATTTTAGGGAGTTTGAAAAAGTTTTTTTCAGACAATTCAAAGTAACCTAAATGAAAATTTTAAAAAATTAAAAACAATAATGAAAGTGTTGAATCATATTGAAAACTATCCGAGATACATGAAAAATCAACATATTCTAAGGTGTTTGCAGAGCAGTACTGTTTTCGAAGAATCCCAACTAACCCAATAGAATGATTTATAATTCAAAAACAAATTTTTTCTTTTCATTCATCTTGAAAACGCTGAGATACGGGAAAACTTTAAAAAATAATCATAAATAACAAAGAGTATTAATATTAACGAAGAATATTCGGAAGGTTCTGAAGGTAGATCAAGCAAATATGGACAATTTTTAAAACAGAGATCAAGAATCTTTCTCCTTCCACTATATTTATTTTGCAGACTAAATACAGCTTTGTTATCAGTTATTAGAAAAAAGTCATAAGAGCTAGTTTATATCGCAGCTATTCATCGAGTTCCTTCTAACAAAAAATTAAAAAATATCACTTTTCAGTTCTTAAAATGAAGCACCTCCCTGATGTTTTTCTGGTAATATTCTTGAATTTTATACGCCTTCATCACAAGTGTAATATAATGTAATAATTATATTTTTTCAATTATGTTTACTTTTTTAAGATCATGGGAACAAAATTAAACAATATTTAAAAATAAAACTACTGCATGAAGGAATTAACTCTATTTTTCGACAGCTTATTTTTGCAAGAAAATGAACAAGTATACAGTTTAGAATCACATAATAAAATATTTAAAATTTTCTCATTATTGTAAAAATTGCAGAAAATTTCATATAATTGTATTGCGTATTGCAAAATGGTCAATTTTTCAGGTTCCTAGTATTGAAGCCTTGGCAGAGATAATGTTTAATCAACAAAAATAGATTTGTAGCTAAGATTATTTAGTTCAATGCCACACATCATTAAACTATTTCAAATAACAATGTGTATCATTATAAAGTGTGTTCAAAGTGTCCTGGACCAATTTAAATGAAATGATAAGAAGAGAGCATGAGTTAACTTTTCGTCATAGCAGAACCGCCTATTGTTATTTTTATGTAAGATAAATTCTAGAAACTGGTCAAATTAAATGTTCAACACATCGTTTAAGTGAAGCATGGCTTACTCTCATGAGAGAAGAATTTGTCTAAAATTTTCCCTCTCACTCCCCCCGTTCATGTCAAATGTCCACGTTTTGAGACCCCCTGAATCCAAAAAACAGGTTTTTGTGAATGTTTCTACCTATGTTCGATCGTTAGTCCGTGTATCAGTAGATTTTTAGTATGTTAGATTGGTTATAGATTGACCTTTTGTATAGTCTTTCAATGTCTTAAATTGAAGGTCAAGTTCGTTAGCCAGCCAGTTTGGACGAAGATTTAAAAAGTTTAAGCATTTTCCAAATTTTCAAGACCTTTGTTTTAAAATTCAGTAATTTCATGTACGGGAATTCATAGTATTAAAAAATTCGAACAATTTATCCTCATGACTTTTTTTGATAAAACACAAATAACACAAGAGCGCCAATATAAGACTGCCTTATATAGTTTCCCTAGAACTGCTGGATCACGCAGTTTCTCAGTGCACATACAGTGTTAACAATGCGTCGCCATCAGTAGCGAAATTTCATTATTATGTTGAAAACTCGTGCTTTTTATTTTAACACTAATTTCTTTCAAAAGAAATTTGATCTTTTATAAAATTCAACTATTTGTTTAAAATAAGCCCCTTTATAAGAAATTTAACTATTTCTTTGAAAACAGCTTTTAAGTTGCAAATTAACTTTCTCATTAAAAATGCAAAAATTGTTTTTTCATATAGAAAATGCCACGATTTTCGCAAAGAATTTAAAGATTTTATTCAGAATTAAACTGTCTAAAGCTTTTAATATTTTGTAGAAAATGATTAAATAAACTTTTTTGTTGTAAAGGCATATTTTCAGATTAAAAATTCAAGTGTCTTGTAGATAATCCTTTTTGGCTAAAATGTTAATGAATATTTGGTTGATATTTCCTGTTTTTTGGTCCAAAATTTAACTACTTGAAAATTCCTTTTTCTTTAATTGAAGAACTTAATCTTTTGTAAAAATTCGGATTTACTTTCATTTTAGATTTTATAAAAAAATAGTTACAAATATATTATAGTAAGTATTATAGTAAATATATTATAGTAAGTAATATTATAAATATATTTTAAAGCATATTTATGTACCTCTGTCTATGCAAGATCAAAAAAAAAATAACATGACATTGTTTTGCACTGAAAAAATGTCTACAAAGTTGTTATCAATCCTTTGCCGATGAGATGCGCTGTTTTGTTTTACTTGTAAAAAACAACATAAAAAATTTTAAAAATCAATTTTTTGACAAAGGACACAAGGTACGAAACAAATTATTTGGCAAAAGTCGTTAACCCTAAAAGGAAACACAAATTCCTTATTGATAACGTTTAGAAAGGACGAATACATTTTTCCAATCATAAAAAATAAGATTAAAAAAAAAAACAAATTACATTTTTAGAAAAGTAACACAAGAGACGAACAAAATTGTGGAAGTTGTAAGTGGAGTGTGAGTTTAGGAGGTGAGTACAGTTGAGAGGGGTACATTGGGAAGATAGAAATTAATTTACGTTGTAGTTGGGGGGTGGGATTTGGCTAAATAGGGAAAGTGAGGCTAGGTTTGCAATGGAGCGGGGTAGTTTGTGTTTAGGTTTTTGGGCCTTCATAGGGAGCAAGGGAGGTTCTTGCAGTAATAAGGGATGTTATGGGTGAGAAAAGGGTGGCTAAAGGGAATGTGAGAGATGCAATAGGGCAACGAAACTGAAATTTTAGGGCGGTAAGCTGCAGCAGCCTTAAGAGACATCTGTGGGCGGCAGTAAGTACTTTTGTGTATGGATAGGTTACAGTTATCGACGGACGAGCGGGACGTGAGCAGCGAGAATACTGGCAGTGCTGGTAGTGAAGTAGACGGGGAGTAAATTTCCAGAGGGACACGACGGCCAGTTGTGCGTGGCCCGGTGTCATGTGGCGCGTCAGGGAGTGGGAAGAATCGGAGCGGAAGAAGCAATCAGGCAAGGAAGAGAGCGTCAAGTGCAAGTGAGGGGGAGGATCTCTTGAAGAGGAAAAGGGAAAGCAAAGAGAGTCCGGAGAAAAGCGCGATAGAGAGTACCTTTAAAAAAAAGCGTACGAAAAAGTAGGTCATCTCCCCCCCCCCCTTAATTGGTAGGGCAGACGGAGAAGGATGCTATCGGGGTGCTGATAAGCGAGATCAGAGGGTCAAGAGAGGACGTAAAGGGGGGCTATGGAGCAGATGGAAAGTATGAGGGAGAACCTGAGGACAAGAGATGAGAGATGGGGAAAGGAAGTAAAAGAGCTGAGGGGAAAAGTAGAAGAATTACAGAGGGAGTGGGTGTCGCTAAGGAAGGAAAAAAAATAAATAAATAAAGGAGATGGAAGAAGATATTAGGATGTGGAAGGAAAGGGCGGAAAAAATTCTGGAGAATGTGGAGGGCAGGTCGGGAATGGAAGCAGTGGACAGGGGGGAAGGTGAGAAGCAAGGTATTTGGGAGAAAGTGAGGATCATGATAGAAGAGAAAGTTGGAGAGCGTAGCAATGAAAAGGAGGAAAGAGCGGAAAGGGAAAGGATAAGGGCAATGGAGTTGAGAATGGGGAGAAAAGAGAAGGCAGATAGGAGAAATAATATAGTGATAAGAGGATTGAAGCTCAAGAGCGGGAAAGACAGGGACGGGGTGCTAGCGCTGCTACAGAGCATAGGGTGGGTTAAAGGCAAGGTAGGGAAAGTTAGGATAAAGGAGAGAAAGAAAAATGAAGTGGCGGTGGTGGAATTGGAGATCTGGGATGAAAAATTGGGGGTAATGCGTAAGAAAAATAGGATAAAGGACAATAAGGTTTTTATCGAGCAAGATTTGACGAGGAAGAAAAGGGATGTTTAGAGAATACTAAATGACAGGACTAGGAAGGAGAAAGAAATGGGATAGAGTAGAGCGAAAGTTTCCAAGGGGGTATAGGTGGAGGCTACAGGAGGCGGTCAAAGTAAAAAGGAAAGGAAGGGCTAGTGAGGGAATTACAACAGGGGTTAGGGATGGATTAGAGGAAGAAGTTCATAGAGAGAGAGGGGGGAGGGCGTGCAAATGAGGGCTGTAAAGATAGGAGGGGTGATGTATAAGTTTGTGACTGTGCACAATAAGGATGGACAGGAAAGAATTAAAGAAAGGATAAAAACTTACTAGGAGGGAGAGATGAGGGTATAGTGGTAATGGGGAGAGATTTTAATGCGAGAATTGGGCGGGAAGGGGGCCTGCACCAGGAAGGAGAGAGCTTTGAAAGAAAATCGAAGAATAAAATAATAAATAAATGGGGGGAGATTCTAAGAGACTGGATGGAGGATAGAGGGTGAACGGTGGTGAATGGTATGGTAAAAGGGGACGAAGACGGAGAATACACATATGTGAGTAAGAGGGGTGTATCGGTGATAGACTACGTGATTATGGATATGCAAGGGTTTAAGGAGATAGAGAAATTCACAGTGGAAAGAAGGGTGGAATCAGACCATCAGCCATTGAGTTTGTGGATACAGGGGGAGGCTGGCGAAAGACTGGTTGGGGAAGAAGGGTCGTATCAGGAGCAGTTGGGCAACGTAAGCTTTGAGTGGGAGTCCGTGGACGAGATATGTGAGGATCTATAAGAGAAAGTGAAAGGTTGTGTGCAAAAGAAAGTATTTAGGAAAAATAAGAAAGGAATGGTAAAGCTGTGGTGGGATAGGGAATGTAAAATGATGAAGAGAAAGGTGAAAAAGAAGTACAGGAAGTAGAAGGAAGAAACCGCGAAAAGGGAGGATTACGTAGAAATCAGGAAGTAGTTAAGGGCGACGAATTAAGGAAATTTTTTAAGGATTCATTTCAGAAGTCAGATACTCGAAAGAGAGATAAAGGGATTAGAAGAAACAGAGAGGTAGATGAAGAGGAGCTGAACGACGAGGAGATAGAGAAACAAATAGTGAAGTTGAAAAAATCGAAGGTAGCAGGGATTGACGGGGCAGAAAACGAAGCGTGGCTGTTTGGCACACGAAAGGTAAGGCAGAGGCTGAAGGGGGTAGTGAAAAAAGTATAGAGGGGGGAGAGATTCCCATGAGGGGAGTGATAGGGGTTGATCGTAAAACTGTATAAGAAAGAAGATAGGGAGAGGCAGGAAAATTATAAAGGAATTACGCTCATGAATACTGCGTTCAAAATATACGCGATGGTGTTAGAAGATAGGCTGCGAAAGGATGTTATAGCGAAAGCAATATTGCCGGAGACGCAGGCGGGCTTTAGAAAGAGAAGGAGCACTATTGACAATATTTTCGTCTTGCAACATGTCGCGGATAAAGAATTAACCAAAAAGGGTGCCAAAGTGTACGCGTTTTTTGTAGATCTAAAGAGCGCGTTCCCGTAAGTGGATAGGGGGAGGTTTTGGGAGTCAATGGAAGAGACGGGAGTAAAGAGGAACCTGATCGAGAGAGTAAGGGAGGTATATGAGGAGACGAAAGATAGGGTAAGGGGAGGGGAGGAAATCTCTGAGGAATTCTGGATTAATAGGGGGTTGAGGCAAGGGTGCCCGCTTATCCTAACGCTTTTAGCAATTTGGATCGCGAATACTGAAAGTAAGCTAGCGGCCGGAGTGGTAGGAGGAGTTAGAGTAGGAGGAGTTAGGGTAGGAGGAGTTAGAGTAGGAGGAGTTAGGGTAGGAGGAGTTAGAGTAGGAGGAGTTAGGGTAGGAGGAGTCAGGATATGTTCACTCGCATATGCAGATGACATAGTGCTGTTGGCAAAGAGCGAAGAGGCTTTAAAGGAGATGATGAAGAGGTTGAGACGTTACTTGTACAAGAATAGGTTAAAGTTAAATGCGGACAAGTTGAAGGTTATGGTGTTCAGGAAAGGAGGTGAGAGAGATGTGGGAGGGGAGTGGAAGTGGAAGGGAACAGCGGTACAGGAGGCGAAAGAGTTTGTGTACCTGGGCTTCCTGTTTCGAAGAAATGAGGGAGTAGATGGTCATAGAAAAGGGAGAGAGAGTGAGAAGGGCAAATGTTGTAATGAGGCAGATGTGGGGGCTGGGGAAGAGATTGTTCGCAGATGATTTTGAAAGAAGAATGAAATTGTTTGATTCGCTAGTTATGAGTGTCTTATCTTACGGAGTAGAGGTGTGGGGTTGAAAGGTAAGTGAGGAGGTAAATAGGGTACAGGAGAGGTATGTAAAGTGGATACTGGGGTTGGCATGGAATACTCCGAATTATATTGTCAGGAGGGAGACAGCAAGAACGAGTTTAGGGATTATAACAGGGATTTAAGCGTGTAAATATGAGAAGAAATTTTTGGAAGAGGGGGGAAGTAAATTGGTTTGGGAGTGTTGGTGGAAGAATCAGAACAGACGTAGTGATGAAAGGAGAGGAAGTAAGTCAAGATCTTATAGCGAGAATAAGGTGCAGTTATATGGAGAATTATAATAGGTTCTGGCTTTCTAGAGAGAAGAGAATGTGTGAATTGTACGGAAAGGGGTATGCAAAATTGGAGCATTGGTTGGAGGAATGTAAAGAGGTGGAAAGGAGGGGGATAAGCACGGAGATATTGTTGCATGAAAGGGGTGACAAAAGGGCCGTAGCATGCTTGAAAGGGGTGTTGGGTAAGATAGAAAAGAAGAGAAGGAAGGAAGAAGAGAAATGGAGAAGGAAAGATTGTAAATATGAGAGAAAGCAGATGTGAGAAAAATATAAATATTGTAAATAGTAGTTAAGAATTGGGTGTTAGCCGCGGAGACAGAGGCTGGTAATGCGAGGAATAGCGACAAAAGAGCAAAATGCGTGCCAGGCGAGACGAGGCGAGGCGCAGCGAGAAAGGTTAGGCTATAGGAGCGAGCGGATTAGTTATAAGGTGTGGATGAATAGGACTTTGTAAGACGTAGTTATAAGAAAATTCTTGAAAAAATGGAAGTGTAATCAAGTCAATTTTTAAGGTAAGCAGGCCGAAAAATAAACGTTTATCTATCTGTAACCAAAAAAAGATCTAAAAATGTATTATAAAAACTTGTTATAAAAATACACTGAAAGTAAAAAAATTAACTCTGGAAAAATGATACAATACCGATAAATTACAGTATCTGAATAACGAGTTCGTGCTACAGAAATAAATATAATATACAATTAATATAATATTGTTGAACATAACGTAGACAAGTTCACATTTTGGACAAAATCGTTTGCCGTCGCACTTTATTTGATGAGAATGTGTTCGTTAAAGCAAAAGGAGTTTTAACAAAAGAGGATTCACAATCACTAAACTAAAGTTTACGATGCATAAAATCTTAATTTTGATAGGCCTTTGGACTATTGTGGGAGAAGAACAAAGGCCGAGCGCCTAGCGCGAGGTAAAAACATCATTGAGCGCGAAGCCCGAGAATGTACAGCCGTGCGCCCTGGGTGCGTTCAAACTTGTGAGTGAAGCTTGGCAAGGGTATTTATTTCATGCGGATATTCGATATTGTTGAAAAGAGATTTCTCAAAACTACAAAAAAACAGATTATTAATGTAAATTCTTTTTCTTACAAAATTAGATGCGGTTGGACTTAGAAATCTAAAACCGTACCATCTTCTTGTACAATTTTAGGATTACACTATTTATGAAGGAATGTTCACTCCTTCTTGCAGCGAGGGCAACATACCCGAATGGATGCAACCTGGTGGAGAGCATCACGAACACTACGTTAACAGTTTTATACGAACAGAAGATAACCGACAATCTGAGACTTATATTCTTAGTAGGATAGATAGACGGCCTTATTACAATCCTTTTCGTTTTGCCCCAACATACGCTGAACTACGTTTTGGAAACGAATGGTTTATAATCAGAAATTTCGATAGGCACTTTCCCCTATATGATCATGATCGACTTCTCAATCCTAATTTTCCACCTAATGGCCACTTTTATATAAATGTGCCAAATGATTGCGCTTATTATGGAGCATTATTAAACAATAATTCGTCAGCGTTGCGTCTCAGCCAGAAACCTCAATCAACTCCTGGAACATCCTCGAAGCTATCCAATGAACAATACGACCGTGTATATCCACGTAAAAATGCTCCTTTACATCGAGATGTGAATACGCATACAAACACACATTGAGAAACATCTGGAAACACAGGGAGAAGTACGCGAAGAGACGATCAATAGTAGAATTTGATTTTATAATATTTATTTTTAAAATGAGATATTAGCGTACTAGGTTATAGCTTCGCTATATCAAGAATTACTATTTGTAAATGTCAAACTGTGAAGTTGCTATCCTTATTGTAAAATAGTAATAAATGATTAAATAAATGAACTTAAACCAAAAGTAAGTTTTCATAATCCCTAAAATATAATGCAAATTTCACAAAACAAAGAATGGAGACTTGTTCCAGTGGTAAAAAGAAATTATGAGACATAGGAATTTCATTATTCTTATGATCCTCGGCGCATATGACTACTTTTGACATTTTCTGTTACTGAAAATTCTTAACTTGATCGATATTGTGTAGATTTTCTGCCTTCATGGTTTGGAGGGTTGTCTACGGTCGGTAAAGTACCATCTCTGATGATATAACAGATTCCTTTAAAATAATTACTTGTACCATTAACACCTAGCTGAAAATTAGCGTTATTTTCTATAATTAAGAGTTCTTATTCTGATCCCTCTAATAGCTTAATTGGAAAAGCACCTGACCGGAAATCAGAAGTTTCGTGGTTCGATTCCCAGTGGAGTGAAGATATAGTAGGATCCTTTTTTCAACAAATAATTTTAATTTTGAATTTTCTATTCTAAATGGGAATTTTTTTAAATGACTATATGAAAGTATTTTCCTCTCATTACACCTTCATGTTGAGAATGGTAATATTTTTAACCCATTTTAAATCTTATGTCATTTAAACTGCTTGTTATTGTACCGACGGTTTTATTATTTAAACCTTAGTATACACACTGGGTTACAATAATCCGGCCGATATTTGAACGCTCCGTCATTTTGAAGCCATAGGAAGCTGGGGTCTGAACCTATGGAGGGGGGAGTTCTCGGGCCCACTATGTATGGGGCCCCTTAGCAGCTTGAATAGCCCAAAATCTGTGGAAGAAGGAAGATCGAAAGTTTCTCTCCGGCAAATTTCACCCAGTGTGTGTATTGTGTGTGAAAAGTTGACAAGGCAGAAAAATCCAAATGTAAGTAAAAGTGATTTTATTCAAACATTGCTAATATTTTAAGCGTAGATTGAAACAAAAGAATCTCATTTTTGTGCTTGAGTGTATTGTTGTATGTATATGTTTAAGTGACGCTCAAGTCTTGCAGCGTGTGGTTTGCATTTGCTGACGAAAATTGACACTTGAGCGCAATCCTACCACATTATGATATTCATGAATGCAGCATATCAATAAAAATAATTTTTTTTGCAGCTAAGGCATCAAAATCCGTGTCCTGAAATCAGGGAGAGGACGCACTAGTGGTGGCACCACTCAAACGTTTCTCTCCGGGTCTTATTCACCCAGTGTGGGCAATGCACTCAACCGTCTCAATCAACTGATCTGTAATTTAATGGTATTTGTGTGCTAAAATTTCTTCAAAATATTAACTCCTATTCTTACTCGAAATAAAAAATTAAATTGGAACATTGTAATATTGCATCTATCATTTTATCCTCAAAATAAAAATCTTTAGTATTTTTTTAAACCTTGAATATATTTAAACAGCT
>NC_046662.1:66429141-66436280 GCF_010883055.1 Belonocnema kinseyi | reverse complement strand
CTGCTGAATATGGTTACAAAAATAAATAGGTAGTCGCGGACAATTGTCCAGGGGTGGTCCCGAAGGAATCAACCCCCGGGCGGAGGTGTGAAAGCCGTACCGAAAACTGAATGGCACCTGGGTAAGGTGTCTAGAACGGTGACTCTGGGATACCGGGCCACCTCTCAGAGTATGCAGCCTTATCCTTGCATGCGGGTCTCTACAAGGATGAACGAACCCCTTTCCCTAGTTTCTTGTGGGAACAACAATGATAACGCCAAAAATAGTTGTAGTAAGTGCGGTTCAAAACAACAGAACGCGCAGGGCTCCCGACAATGGGTCGGCCAACAATGCTGACCTTTAGGTGAACGGAGCGACTGAATCACGACTTGCTAGATTGCTACGATGCGAGTGTGGACCCTGAGCGGGGTTACATGGCACGGCTGCATGCTCTCTGGTGCGAAAAATACCCGGAGCTATTGCACTTTTCGCAAAAACGTCTGCAAAACCAAGCTAAACTACTCCGAAAAAGGGGCTATGTAAGCGGAACGCCTACTCTACCACAGAAAGAACAAGCCGGCAACAGAGAAAGAGAGGCGACACTAAGACCAACCGCGGGCACGCATCCAATAGATGAAGAGCGATGCTTTACGACCCGGAGAAACATCAAAACCAAGGTTTCTCTCAAGCCTAAAGATCAATGGTTAATCATAAGACCAAAAGACGAATGCATCAACTTGCCATAAAGATAGGCTGAGCAAGACAGTACGCATCCCGCATTCAGTGTGTGATTGACTACATTACATCTGGCAGGAATTTTACCGCCAAGGTTTGAAAGTTTGCGCGCGAACTACGGACCCGTTATCACACACTTAACAAGTTAAAGCTGCTAACCATCAGACAGCATATTGTTGAGAGAATACGGATACTATCTAATGATAAGAAAAGTCTAGGGCGGAGGGAGAGTTGGGTTCGAGAAAATCAACAGTTTCTCTCTGACCCATCTCGACTCTTTCAAGACTCTGCAGTTACTGTCGAACACCCGCTCAAACCAGGGGAGGTCGAAATATTTTGGAGAGAAGTATACGACGTGCAGCATAGACTGGAAGAAGACTCAGAAAATATAAATAGCTTCAAGGACCTATGTGATGCCCTCATAACACCTGATAAAGAATGCCCACCCGTCACTACCGAGGAGGTGAAAAAAGTATTAAGAGGGACTATTCCGCACCGGGACCAGATTGTATCAAAACCCTCTGGTGGAAGAAGTTCTCTTCAACCCATCAGCATTTGGTCCGTATTTTTACCTCATATTTAAAGTCGGAAGAGCCGATTCCGGAGTGGTTGATGGAAGGGCGCACAAAACTTCTGCCGAAAATAGGCAACTCAGCTGACCCGAAGAATTACAGGCCAATCACTTGTCTGAACACACTGTATAAGATATTTACAGCTATCCTAAATGAAAGGATTGTTCGGGCAATTGAAAATGAGTGGCAAAAAATGTATGAACAACGAGGCATTATTGCCACTATCTCTAGCACTTCGCCATTCCGACGGGTACTTGTGTGGCAAACCTACAGATCGAAACTACAAGGTCACTCATGTATTTTACATGGAAGAATCTTAAGATCTATGCTAAAAACAAAGATCAACTACATCTAGCTCTAGGGATTTTCGAACGATATACTAAGGAAATTGGAATGGAATTTAGGTCAGACAAATGCGCCAAGGTTAATTGAAGCGAGGAAAACTTAATGGTATCCCTGAAGATCCTGAGCTCGTTGATATAAGCACTGTACGACACCTTTACGCTGGAGAGACTTATACATATCTGGGCGTGCCACAGAGCCGCATTAAGGATGTGACATCAGTGAAGGATACTCTCCAAAGCAGATACAAACGTCTCACCCGGCAGATTTGGTATTCCGAACTGTCGGCGAGGAACTAGGTATCTGCAAAGAACATGCTTGCCGTCCCTATGGTACTTTATTTATTTGAAGTAGTTCCATGGACGAAGAACGAGCTCAGATCCCTTGATGTCGGGACAAAAAAGGTTATGCACATGAACAAAAGCATGCATCCTAAGTCTTCACAACAGGATTATTCTGGGTACAGCACATAGAGTTGCAAATGGAAGAGACCCTCTTCTTAAAATGGTCAGAAATCACGAAGAAGTGGGCAAAGGAGCGTTTCTGTACAAAGCAGCAAAGGAAGCTGCTGAAACATTCGGACTTAACTTCAGTATTAGGGGTGAGCAAAATGCATCAAGTCTTATCTATCTTGTGTACTCACTCCTGAAAACCCGGATTAAGAAAGCACAGGAGAAAAACTTTCGTGAACAGCTCCTCGATAAGAGCCAAGGAGAATAAAAAGGAAGAGAGGTATCGAGACCTTATCAGGGAGTCGCAAAGATTGTACCCGTAATATTCTGTTAAACTAATCGTCCTTGTCATCGGCGCTCTTGGAGGTGCCAAGCTTTTACTCGCTAATAGCCTAAAAAGCATCCCTTCGTGTCAACAATATGCTAAAACACTTGCGGGAAAAATGCGGAAGGCGGTAGTCGTTGGGTCGCTCCGTGTTCTTAGGGTGCACAAGGCTTTTGCTGGATCGTCGTATTAATTCCGTTACAGACTGTAACCACCTATCTCACGGTCAACTCTTTAACTTTCCATTCATATTTGAAGATATTCTCTTTAAACTACAAAAAACCGTTAATTTTTTCAATTCTGAACAAAGATATGAGCTGTTGAAGTTGGCCGGCTTGTAAAAATAAATATTATAATACCTAATTTTACAACTAATAGTGCATTCGTGTAAATAAACGCATAATTTAACAATATTACAGTATTTTTACATTCTCATCAGAGAAGGTATCAGCTATTTTTAATAAAAATTCAATAAAGTTAGCGCATTTTGAAAACTTTTGAGACCACTTCTTTCAAGATTTCAACATTCTCTGCACGGTTGTTTTTATTATTCGACACGGCACACAATGTCTCCTTCTGACTTCTTATGATTAAAAAAAATTCAACAGAATTACAGCACCTAAAAAATTAAAAAAAAACACGCGGTAATAAAAATGTCAAGCCAAATAACTCCCGATTAAAAAAATCAAAAAAAGAAAAATGTTGCTTTAAATTTACTAAAAAGATTAACTTGACAACTTTTTTTTTAATTTTCTTTAAAAATTAAAAATTCAAATTTTGACAGTATAAAAAATGAAGAAGAATCCCATTTCTTATCAAACTCTGCAAAATACGACAAATGATTATTTAAGAAACATTATGCGGCCAGAAAAGATCTAGAAATTATGTATTGGTTATGTATTGGTATTGGTTTTATTTTATTCGTAAAAAACAATATTAAAAATAAAAAAATTAAGGTTTTGGACAACTGGCACAGGCTATGGAATAAATAAATGGACAAAACTTACTCTTCTAAAAAATAGATAAAAATTTGTACTCAAAATTTTTTTTATAGGATGCGTAGTTTTTTTTTCTTTGAAAAATAGCATTAAAAATATTTAAAAAATGACAATTTTGGAAAAACGATGCAAGGCAGAAAAAAATTAATAACAAAAAATGTTTTACCTAAAAAGAACATACAAATTTTTTATTTATAATTTTTAGAAAGGGCGAGTAAGTTTACCTTTAATCATAAAAAAGAAATAAAAAAATGAACATTTTGGGAAAACGATACAAGTTTTAATAAGAGGTTTCATAACAATTTGTTTATAGGATGCGCACTTTTTTAAATTACAAAAATAATTTCGTTTCAATACCAATGCACATTATGAATTTTAATAATATAACATTATTGAAATGATACATTTTTCAGGGTAGCTCACATAAGAATTACTGTAAAATTTTGTAATGTCTGAGTAAGTAATCTTATGCCAAGGCACAGAAATAGAAATTATATACATTTTATATATAAGTGCTAAATATAATGTAGAAAAGTTCACATTTTGGACCAAATTTAGTGCGAAGCACGAGACAGTGATGAGAATGTTTAGTTAAAGTCGATGGAGCTTTAGCAATAGAGAATTCACAATGACCAAATTACAGTTGTCGATACTTTAACATTTAATTTTAGAAGGTATGTGCACAAATGTTGTGTAAATACAAGGTCCGAGTGCGTATCGCGAGGTAAAGCCAATCTCGAGCGCGAAGCGGGAAAACCAGCAGTCGGACGGCCTAGGCGCGCTCAAACTTGCAAGTAAAGCGAGTTCTCTTTTGGGTAAAAGTTCCAGTCTTTGATTGAAAATTTAACTATTTTTTTAGAGTCACCTATTTTATTGTAAATTCAAGTATTTTGTGGAACAGTTGTTATTCCGGATATAAAATTTTTTTTGAATTGAAAATTTATCTTTTTTTAGAGAAGTCACATTTTTGTATTGAAAATTCATCCTTTATGGCTGAAAGTTAATTATTTTTAGTCGAAAATCCTACTATTATACTTTTGGAACAAAATTAATTTCTTTTGGTGAAAATTCTACTATCTGTTTGCAAATATAATTATTTTGTCAACAATTTAACTATATTCTTTGAACGTCACCTTTTTTGGTCGCCAATTTAACTGTTTTATTGAATAATGCTCTTTAAGGGTAGAAAATTCGTCATTTTAGTACTTTTTGATCCAGAATTCATCTCTCTTAATTTAAAATTATACTCTTTTGTTGCAAATTTAGTTATGTTTCTGACAATTTAACTTTTTTAAAGTCACCTTATCAAGTCTTTAATTAACTGTTTTACTGGACATACATCTTTTTTGGTAGATAATTTATACTTTTTGATTAAAAATACATCTTGTGGTAGAAAAGTAAACAGAATTAGTGGGGATACTTGTATTGAATGATGTCCAGAAGTATCAGATAATTGACAAATTGTTTACAATTATTTAAACAATTTAAACGACCAAAGTTAGATTCTTAGTAAAAATAATATATAGCTACTTAAGATGTGTTTTTTAAAGTAGTAATCTGAAGAAAATAACTTTCGATATAACTTAAAAAAAATAGAGACAATTTTTAATTATTTACACAAATGTTTTAAGCAAATACATAAATTCGTGATTTTCAAATAGATTTTTTTAATAGGATAAAAGGACAATTAATATATTTTTTCATTGTTTCTTTGTGCGATTCATTGATTTCAGACAATGAATATTATTTTTTAAACAAAATTAATTTAAAAATTCATAATATTGTTATTTTTCAGTCAAACGAATTATTTTTTTAATCAACTTCAGATATGTTAACAATACCTCCAATTTCGTTTTATCAAAGAAATAAATTCATAATGCCTTGCTAGTAGCTCTCGATCATGATATTGTATTAATACTAAACAATTAGTAATTTTTTAAAAATATTTAATAAACATCTGCATAATTTTTCCATGTTTTAGTAGATAAACTTAGTGTCTTTAACACAATCAATTAAATGTGTATGACCAATGGGTCTATGTTGTGGTATTTCGCTGTAAGACAACAATTCATAATTTTTACACAAATTTAATAAACAAATTATTTTGAGGCTGTTTTTTAATTGAAACGCCATCTAGTATTTCTTGAAATCGACTACAATTTTAAGCAAGGTCCCTCTGCTATCATACTTAATTTTATTTGGAGATACCTGAACGAACAAAGAGTTTTTTTTTACATATTGTTCATAACTTCGACTAATTTTTATCAATTATTGCAAATAATATATTAATAAAAATGTTTTGCCGGATAATACAGTATCATAACAGAGAGATCTTGCTTAAAAATTGTAGTCGATTTCATAAAAAACAATATGGTGTTTCCATTAAAAAACGGCCTCAGATTAATTTATTTAAATAAAAATTCTGAGGCGGTTTTTTAATTGAAACACCATATTGTTTTTTATAAAATCGGCTACAATTTTTAAGCAAAGTCCCTCTGCCATGATATATAATTTTAATTGGAGAAACATGAACAACCAAAGAGTTTTTATATATATTGTACATAATTTCAACTGATTTTTATAAATTATTGCAAAAATAATATAATAAAAATGCTCTGTCGGATAATACAGTATCATAACAGAGAGACCTTGCTAAAAATTGTAGTCGATTTCATAAAAGAAAGAATTTGTTTCTTTAATTTGTTTAAACAAATAGAAATTATATTTTTTATAACCGACTATCATATCAAGAGGTATTCTTAGCATATCTGAAGTTGATTTGAATAAAAATACAAATTCCCTTTACTGAAAAATAACAATATTATGCATTTGTTAATTAATTTTGTTTAAGCGAATAACGCTTATTATTTGAAATCGAAGAATGGCACAAACAATCTATAAGAAATATATGCATTGTTCTTTTTGTTAAAAATCTAAACAAATATATTTGCAAATAGCGAATTTATGCATTTCTTTATAAAAATTTTATTATTATTATTACACCATTAAGCCATTTCCCTTTCGGGGTAGGCGTGACTCACTCGGCAGGGGAAAGGAGTATTGTGTGGAAGGGATAGAGATTTCTCAGATTGATCCAGAATTCTCGTGCTATTTAAGTAAATAACATGTTCGTCCCGCAACACTGCTCCGACCCAAGTTGCTGATCAATCTCTCTAGCAATCACCTCAAGCGAATAACCTCACGAAGTCGTTATGTAAAGTTCCCCACTTGGGTCCATTAATAGCTAGGGTCTTTGTTTCAGGCGTCATTCACTCTACTGACACTCTTTTTATTAACTATTTGCCGCCATACTTTCCTGTCCTGGCATACTTATCTAGCTTCTTTTATGTCCATGCATTTTTTCATGCAGGCTCTCGTGTTTCTGTGACTTCTTATGTCTCTTCTAAGTAGGGTCTCATTCACACATTCTAACCATTCTTTCCGCGGTCTACCACTGGGCACGCTGCCATTTACTTTATCTTGAGACACTTGTTTCGTTAGTCGTTCATTTGGCATTCTCTCATCATGTCCGAACCATCTTAACCGATTTCTTTCCCATGTGTCTACTAGCGTCTCTTCTGCACCACATTCTTTTAGAATTATCTCGTTACTTACTTTCTCCATTAGGATTTTGCCGCTTATTATGCGCATGAATCTCATGTCATTTGCGTTAATTTTACTCTTATCTTTTTCTTGATAAGTCCATGTCTCGCTACCGTATAGTACAGTCGGTACA
>NC_046662.1:66427794-66429041 GCF_010883055.1 Belonocnema kinseyi | reverse complement strand
GTACACCTGGTCTAAAGGAAATAGCCGCAGTATAATTGACTTTGTTGTTGCGGATGAAAGACTTAGAGAGTTAGTCAAAGATACAAGAGTCATGAGGGGTCCGGAATGCAATACTGATCATTACCTTCTGATCTCAAAAATTAACTTAGGTCGGGGTTGGAGAAAAAAGAGACCCAAAAAAGCAAAACAAACGCGAATAAAAATTGAGAACCTACAGATACCGGATGTGCGAATAGATTTCCAAAATAAGATAATCGAAAACATAGATAGGGCAACATGGGAGGACCGTATAAAAAACAAAGATTTAGAGGGCGCCTGGACAATGTTACGGGATATCCTTGTTAGATATACGATGGAAGTGTGTGGTACCGCAGTTGTAGGAAGAATTTATGGTGATGCGTGGTGGAATGATGAAATTCAGGCTGCCCAAAAAGCAAAAGGAGAAGCGTACAAGAGAACTTTGAACATCGCAGGTCTTAGCAATGAGGAAAGAAATAGACGTAGAAATGATTACAGACGCGAAAACAGGATACTTAAACGATTAGTTAAAGAAAGTAAAGATACAATTAGAGCAGAAGAAGAGATAAAAATACAAAACGAATTTGAAGGAAGCAGGAAACTACTTTATAAAAAAATGAAAGGAAACAAAAGTACAGAAATTGTCAACATGAGAAATAGTAGGCGGGAAATGGTATATGATGTAGACGGAATACTAGAGGCTTTCAGAGACTATTTTAGGAGACAATTCGGAGATGAAGCTATAGGACACCACAACTGCGATGTTGAACACGATGCGATTGAAAACTCAATTGAAAAAGTCTGTGTCACTAAGGTCAGGGATATAATTAAGAACTTAAAGACGGTAAGGCTGCCGGGGTAGACGGTATTAACGCTGAAATGCTTAAACACGGTGGCGCGTGCATACCACATAGACTGTGCGAATTGATAAATTTATGTTTCGAAATGGGAGACGTCCCAGACGATTGGAAAGAAGCTATTATCGTACCAATATACAAGAGAAAGGGAGACAAAAGCGAGTGCAATAATTAACCGTAAGTAAAATATATTCAAAAATACTTATTCGTAGGGTAATAAAAATAATAGAAGCAAAGATTTTGGAAGTCTAAAGTGAGTTTATGCCAGGGAGGTCATGTACGGATCAAATATTTAGCTTAAGGCAAATAACAGAAAAAAGTTGGAGAGTAGGAAAAAAAGTTTTCTGTGCATTTGTTGACCTAGAAAAAGCT
>NC_046662.1:66408987-66427694 GCF_010883055.1 Belonocnema kinseyi | reverse complement strand
GTAGGTGTTTAAATAATTAACAAATGATCTCTATTTTTTGTAAGTCATATCGAAATTTTATGTTCTTCAGATTTTCTTTTGAAAACACAAATCTGAAGTAGCTGGGTATCATTTAGGTATCATTTACCCTCAAATGAACAGTGAAAAGGGAGAGTTAGAGCCTGTTGAAAATTAGGCTATGTAGATATAGATATATGTATAACGTTGTGAATGCGTGTATAACGACGCGTTGCAGAATTTGAATGCCCTTCTCGAATTTCCGTGTAGTTGTAGTTCATTTCGGTAATATAGCTTCCAAGCCCCGAGGAAACCCTGAATACAATGGTGATGTTCCAATCGAATGCCAACAATTACTAGTCTACAGCAAATCTAGTTTCCTCGTGTAGAGAGCCAGCCATCAGTTTTACGAGGGAATAGCCCGAAGTAAACCAAGATTGCATTATTAAAATCTAATCTGCCTTTGGTCCACTAGATCATCAATTACTCTTGGCACACAAAATCTTAGCTACACTTGATACGTAACCTACTACAGGTACTTGACCTGGTGATGTAGTGTCTTCCATTATTTTAGATGCGATAGTATCTCTTCTTGAATCCACAGAACTACACTCTAAATTTTGATCAGTCCAAATTGAATGATTCCTTGTCAATTCTGACTGATTGAAATGGCATGTATTTGAAGACTGACAAACCAGTCAAAAGTATCTTTTTCAATCAGTTGATCGGAGTCCCTGGTGATACGAGTCATTTTTAATGATCCAGTCTGTTTAATTTTCAACTAAAAAGGGTCCGTTTTAAAAAAAAAAACAATTTGTTTAAATTGCTGAGTGGTAAAATAAATTTTCAAAAGAAACACGAATTTTTAATAAATTATTTAAATTTGCAACAAATTGGTTTAATTTTCAACTATGGTGAAGAATTTTTAACAAAGGAGTTTAAGTTTTAACTATGTACATAGATTTTCAATAAAAAAATAATGTTCAAACAAGAAGATTAATTTGATATTAAAATAAACGCATTTTTAACTTAATATAAGAACTTTAAATAAAATTTGAAAGTTTAATCATGCGAGAAGAAACCTTTTTCAAAAAAATAGTTCAATTTTCAACAGAAATAATGAGTCTTAAAAAAAATGTATTTTTAAGAGAAGAGTACAAAATTAAACGAAATAGTTAAATTTTTAACCACAATGCTGATTTTGAAGCAGAAAATTATTTTGTACCAAAAAATTTTTTTTAATACAATATTAAAGAAATTTAAATCTGATTAAAATCAAATTTAAAATTCGATTTGACGTCCAATAACCAGATTTGGTTGCTGTTCCTTACGAAAACGAAACGTTGGTCATTTATTTTTACAAATATTTTTTATTTTGGCTTGGTAATAATAAAAATAAAAAAGACAAATAAAGAGAAGAGAAGGAAAGGAATTTGCTGGTTGACGTCTCCACCAAATAACTGAATTTGCAACCAAAAGAGATCAGTTTCCAATAAAAAACGGAATAACCCAATTTTGTCATTTAACCAAATTAATTTTTAACGAGCAAAGACAGTTTTTAACAAAATAGTTCAATTTTCAACATAAGAGATGAATTTTCAACCAATATGATAAATCATCAATCCAAAAAATTAGTCCTCATCAAAGTATCTTAACTCTTAGTTAGAGTTCAATTTTCAAGCTGAACGAATTCATTTTTATCATTAAATGCATTTCACCCAAAACAGATTTTAATTTCAAATGAAAAGTAGTTGCGATGAACCAGAAGAATGATTTTTCAACAGAGAAATTTATTTTTTAACACAGACGAATTTTCAACCAAATATAAGAAATTTCAACGAAATAGGGGCTATTTTAAATAAAAAAGGTAATTTAGTAACCGAAAGTGGAATAGTTAACCTTATAGTCGTAAAAATTAATTTTCAACCATAAAAACAAGGGCTTATTAAAAACTATAAAAAAATGCAACAGTTGAGAACAAAATTTACACCAAATAGAAAACAGTTGATATTTTTACCAGAAGAAAATTTTGAATTGAGGAAAGCAGTTAAATTTTTAACAAAATAATCAAATTAAAAAAATAAATAAATTAAAATAAATTTTCCAACAACAAGAATAAATTTCTGCCAAAAAAGACCAATTGTTTAGGAAAACACATAAATATTCAAAGAAATAATTTAATTTTTAAACAGAATAGATGTATTTAAAACTTAAAACATCAATTCTCAATCAAAAATGTAAGTTATATTTTTAGTTGAAAAAATTTTGAGAACATCCATGAATTTTGAACCAAAATAAACAAATTAATTTTTAAGCAAATAGTTGAAGCTTTATCTATGAAGATAATTTTTCTTAAGTTATAAATTTAAATTTGTACCATAAACCAAATTTGACAATATTCATACGTTTTTAATTTAAAAAGATCAATTTTTAACAAAAAATTTAAAGTAATAATAAAATAAGGAAATTGAGCTACGTAATTCCGATTTGGAGGGCCTCAGCGAAAAAAAACCGGGTACCCGGGTGTGAAATTTTACGGCTTTGTTGAAAATTTGTCCTTATCGTTTAAACACTTCTCTTGACTAAAAATTTAACTATTACAGTATGGTTTGAAATTGCTCGTTTTCAGTTCAAGGCTTCATTTTTTGGGTTTCAAATTTAACTGATATAATTTTGTTGGCATTTTTTAAATTTAATTTTGCCAAATGAAAATCTAACTTTTTAAGTTGAAAAATAAATTATTTGTTCGAAAACTAATGTATTTTGTTATAAATTCGTCTTTTTGGTAGAAAATTAATCTTGCTGGTTGAAAGTTAATCAGTTTTTTTCAAAATTTAACAACTTGGTGGTTGAACGTTGAACTTTTTCATTAATGATTTAATTCATTTTTAACCTACTTTGTTGAAAATTCGTTTTTTATTTTTCTTTGTTAGAAAATAATTTTATTGTTGAAAATTCAACTTTCTGGGTTAAAAACAAGTTTTTTTTTTTAATTCATATTTTAAATCTTAAAAAAGTTAACTTTTTAAAAAATATTTATCTTTCCGCAGATTTAAAGTCAAATATTTTCTAAAACATTCCAATTTTAGCCTGAAAACTTCAATCTAGTGTTGAATGTTTGAACTATTTCAATTATATATTTTTTAGACAAAAATTAATATGAGGTAGCTAAATTAATTTTTATTAAAAGAATGCATTTTGCTATTTTCGTAAAAAAAAATTATTTACAAAGTCATTCTTTTGGTAAAAAAATCTACTTTTTTCGGTTAAAAAATCCAAATACTCGGTGGAAATGTATTTTTTTAAAGATTCATCTTTTTGGGCTTAGAAGTCAACTGTTTTCCAAAATATTCGACTTCGTGTTTTAAAAACTCAACGTCTTTATTGAAAATTTATTCTTTTTTTTAGAGAATTTATCTTTTTTTGGTTGAAATTTGAACTTTGTTGTTTGAAAATTAAATTATTTTGTTTAAAAGTTCTAAGATATTTTTGAAAATTCATTTTTGTAGTTAATAAAGTTAAAGTTTATTCTCGCTTGAAAGGTATATTGTTTGGTTATAAATACAGCCTTGTGGTCAAAAATGAACTTTTTGTTGATTATTCATCTTTTCGGGTTTAAAAGTAAACTTTTTTTAAAACATTCGAAAACTCAACTTCCTTGTGGAAAATTCATATTTTTTAGTAGGAAATTCGTCTTTTTTAGTTAAAAAATATATTCATCTTTGCTCGTTGAAAATTTAACTACTCGATTGAAAGTTCAATCATTTCCTTAAACATTCGATTTTGTAAGTTAAAGAATTTTTTTTGAAAGTTAAAAATTAACTTTTTTGTTAACTATTCATCTTTTTGGGTTTCAAAATAAACTGTTTTCTGAAACATTTCACTTTTCAGTTAAAAAACGTAACTCTTTTGTTGAAAATTTCTCTCTTTTGGATGAAATTCATCTTTTTTAGTTTAAAATCAAGTTTTTGTTGAAAATGCAATATATTTCGATAATTAATCTCAGAAATATGGCACTTACATTATTTTACTTAAAAGAATCTGGAAAATTCACAAGCAAGGTATTTTTTACATCAAACAATTGTGTGAGTTGTAACAGTTTTTGTTCACTCAATCCTTCTACAAAGTCTGCCCGCAGTATATGTTTTGTCAAAACATATTGATACCCTTTTTTAAATATTGTACAAACAAAATGTTGTTTTATTGCATCAAGTATTTCAGTGTTTTGAACAAGGTGTGTGTACAAATATTATTTATCTCAACTAAAAATACCACCAAGTAGCTTTAATTCTTACGGACCTCCACGCCCCACATTAAATCCAATAAAATAACCGGAAATGAGTTAAGAAAGGTTGTGCTCTCAAAATATTTTCTTGCCCCTCGCCATCAAAAGGTGAACCTAAGAATTCATATCCAATTAGACGGAACGACTTATGTTGACATCCTGAAAGTGCACTGGAGATAAAATAAGTTTGAACGAGATGCCGCTGAGCGGATGGCACGTATACCTATACTAATCCCCGAGGATATAATAATTTTAAAGCACTCTTGTCAATGCTCTTGTGGCTTAAAGCGAACAGGATCCATACCATGAAAAAAACACCATGGCTTCGCCCATAGATATTATTATTATTGTTTACTATTATTATTTAATATTATTGCTATTTTATATATAATACACTATTATTTTCTGTGTTGTAGGGTACTCTCTAAATTTGAATTAGTAGAAATTTTACAAATTCATTTAGTACACTTAATTTTAATTGATGAATCAGTTCTTTTCAGAGGTTTACTAATTTTGAGCGTAAAAATACCGTATCTGTAGTGAATTAATTATAGACATAGAAGAAAATTTATAGGAACAGTTTTTAATTATTAACAAGATATATATCTATGTGCGAATTAAATATTATAAAAGGTAAATTTACTTTCGAAATTATAAAATGTTTAAAGCAATTATTAGTATGCATACAATAAACAATATTTTTTTAAACTTCTTAAGTTTCAGTTCAGAAAAAATGTATAATACACGTATTTTCTGAGTAGCAGTTTTTTTCATTGAAATTAAAAAATGATAATTATTAATTTTCACAAATAGAATTGTTTTTAACTCAAGGCCCCCAAATTGGTAGCAGACAACGGACTAAAAAAAAGGCCAAAAACAAAGAAGAAGAGGAACGGAAACGCGGTGAATTTTTACAGGAACAATTTTGGATAGAATAAAAAATCTTGTGAAAAGCTAAAAATAACCTGTAAAAATTCGCGACCCAGAAGTTAGCCATGCATATAGATTTGAAAATTCGACCTTGAATAAAAAATTAAATAATAGACATAGCCAAAAACTAAAAACACCGCTGAAATCGTCTGAGCCATATCTCTAGGTGTTTTTTCTCACTTTTTTCAACAAATAATTTTTTAAACAATTAAGTTGTTAATTAACATATATCCTTCATTATGAAAAAAACCAAAAGTCCTAAAGAAAAAGTGAAGATAGTTCTGGATTTTCCTCGGCAATATCTCCAGGTGTTTTTTTCATTTTTTGAAAAAACTAATTACTTACACAATTATATTGTTTATAATTTTTAAAAATTTATTTAACAATTGTGGTAAACAATTCAGAGTGGTTATGTGAAAAATAACGTACCTTGAAGTATCATGAATATAAAAAAATGTTGAACAATGCAAAAAAGTTATTTTAAACATTGTTTTTGCCCGCTCTACGCACACAGCTTTACGATATCCCATGGCGCATATGGATTTGATTATTTATCCTTCACTATAAAAAAAAACCAAAAGTCCTAAAGAAATATGCTTTATAATTTTTTAAAATTTATTTAACAATTGTGGTAAGCAATTTAGAGTTGTTAAGTGAAAAATAATATATCTTGAAGTATCATGAATGAAAATGCATTGTACAAAAATTTTTTCATTCATGATACTTCAAGGTATGCTTTTTTTCACCTAACAACTCTGAATTGCTTACCACAATTGTTAAATAAATTTTTTAAAATTATAAAAAATATAATTGTGTAAATAATTAATTTTTTCAAAAAATGAAAAAAGCACCTGGAGATATTGCCGAGAAGAATCCAGAACTATCTTCACTTTTTCTTCAGGACTTTTGGATTTTTTATAATGAAGGATAAATAATCAAATCCTTATGCGCCATGGGATATCGTAAAGCTGTGTGCGTAGAGGGGGCAAAAACAATGTTCAAACTAACTTTTTTGCATTGTTCAAAATTTTTTTTCATTTATGATACTGTAAGGTATGTTATTTTTCACTTAACAACTCTGAATTGTTTACCACAATTGTTATATAAATTTTTAAAAATTACAAACAATATAATTGTTCAAATAATTAATTTTTTCAAAAATTGAAAAAAACTCCTTGAGATATTGCCGAGGAGAATCCAGAACTATCTTCACTTTTTCTTTAGGACTTTTGGTTTTTTTTATAATGAAGGATATATGTTAATTAACAACGTAATTGTTTGAAAAATGACTTTTTGAAAAATGTGAGAAAAAAAACACCTAGAGATATGGTTCAGACGATTTCAGCGATGTTTTTAGTTTTTGGCTAAGTTTATTATTTCCTTTTTTATTCAAGGTAGAATTTTCAAATCTATATGCATAGCTAACTTCTGGGTCGTAAAAATTCTGCATTGCAAATGCCGATTTCACAAGATCCTCGGCAAATTGATTACGCTGAACGAAGGCATTTTACAAGTATAGATCAAATTTAAAAGAAGTGGGAAATCTAAATAATTTTTTTTTTTTACATATTACATATGAATATGCTTTTTTTACAGTTTTCTTATCAAATTAAAAATGAGAAATTTTAATCAATTTAGTTTCCAAGAATTTTGTGAGGAATTGCTATCATTAAGCGTATGAAATAATGAAGTCTTCGACAAATTTAAAGGTAACATGAGTGTGAAAATTTTCGATTGAATCTTTATGCACAAAACCATTCAAAATTTTAAAAGTTTATCGCCTCTTAAAGAACCTTTGGGATCACTGTGGCTCCACGGATTTTCCGAATTTTTTCCGACATATTTTGAAACTATCTGAATTAAATTTTTTAATTAGACAAAAATGTAAATAGTTAAATCCTTTTTGAAATTTAAAACCAAATTTTTCAAACCTTTCAGATATTTTTGTCAAAAGTCCTGGTATACTTTTCAACCATTTTCAAAATTTTCAAAAAATTTAAAAAAATTTTTTTTTGATAGGTAAAGAAATTGCAATACAAATTTCAACTAAATATAAAATATATTTCAAAACTATGTTCATAAAATCTTTCAATTAGATCAAAATTCAAAAAGTTAGATCATTGTTAAAATTATGCAATTTTTTTAAGAGATCCGTCAGTTTCAAGCTTCACTTGATTATATTTTAACCAGATTTACAAAGTATCTTGATGAAATTTTTCATTTGGACACAAATTGAAAATGTTCTATATTAATTAATGAAAGTAGACTAAACAATTTTGAATTCAAAAATAGTACTTAAATATATTTGGAACATAACCTCTTCAAATTAACGGCTTTCTACAATACAAGTATAACTGATCAATCAGTTATATCAATGCAGGTATTTATAACTGATTCAGTAAGTAATTTTCGTTTCACTTATCCAATCAATACAATTCTACTAATTGTCAGTGACTCAATTCTAGCTGCATAAATTAGTCAAATTTAATTGGCAATCAGTCATATTTTATTGATTCAATTTTTGAGAGTAGTGTTGCCAAAAATACAGATATTAACTACCAGTCATATATTTATATCTATTGACTCAGTGAAGCTCATCAGCCGGGATAATTGCTAGAGATTGTTTAGCTAACTGGGTCGGAACAGTGTTGCTAAACAAACGTGTTAACTAAATAAAAACACAGAAATGTTATTTCAATCTAGATATCTATATCCCCACCCATCCGCATTGTTCTCTTCCCCTTCACAGAGTGAGTCACGTTTATCCCATTGGGATGTGGCTAATTGGTACAATAATGTTTCCTGTACGATTACTCTTAAATTATATTTCTACACAGCCAATTCAATTCATTTCCATAAAAAGTTCTAAACTTTTTTTAGGTAATTTTTCAATTTTGATATAATTTAAAATTGAACTATTTTACTTGTTTGATAGAATTTGTAAGATTTTAGGTCAATCAAAATAATTTTAAGTATTTTTAAATCTATTTTAATCATTTGAATGTATTTCTCATTTTATTTCATAATTTTAGTTGCATGTCTGTGCATTTTTTTGAAAATTCGAAAATTCAATTATTCAAATGGAAAATCTGACTGCTTGATAATGTATTTAATATTTGTTTACGAACATAATTCTTATAAAAAATATATAACTCTTGAATTTTTACTTCAAGATTTGCGTTTCAAGTAGACGAAAAATAAATAAAATAAAAAATGAATATAATAAATAAATGAAAATAAAATAACATAAAAAATCAAAGACGACATTGTATAATTAAAACAATTAATAATACGAACAATAAAAAAGCCCCAGAATGGACTGAAACTTTAATTGACAAAAGGCATACACATGGTAAATGTAAAGGTCATGTTTCAGGCAATGAATTAAGACTGGGGCTTTTGGAACGCTAGACATACGTTAGACATACATTAACACGTAAGAAAATTTGATATTTTATGTGTACCTAAAACCACAAAAAAGGCATGCAAATGTAGAAACATAGAAAATGGGATGCTAAAAGACAGATTTGAAATATGGTCAGGGGTAGGCGGCCTCCTGTCACTGAGAGTTGAAAATGATCCATATGTTGAAAATGGCCATGTGGCGCACAGTGAGAAAAAATCACCTTTTTGGGACAAAAGTCAGCCGACTTCTGAATCCTCAACGGATCAGAGATTTTTTTTAATACTCGTAAAGAATCTCGCTTTAACGTACGGGAGCAAGTTTTTTGAATTTGTTATTTAATAATTTGTGATTTAACTTAAATGTTGCAATTGGTTATATTTGTGATATTTACTTCGCCCCATTCATCGATATTTTCGCAAAAAAGTATATAGTTAGTAAATTTACTTTTGTTAAACAAAACTGTAACTTGTAAATGAATATCCTCTATTCCGTTAATTGTTATAAACAAATTAATGCGTATAACTGTTAACTGTTGCGAATTCGGAATTCGAATGTATTAGATACATATATTTTGTTAGAAAAATGCAAAGAATCAATTTTCAGTTGCAAACAAGTACCAAATAACAATAATAGTTAATAATTAAAACAATTTTTATAAACAAATTTACTTATTTGGCACCTATATACCTGAAAAAATTGTATTTTATACGAAATTATATCTCTTCATGTAAAGAAAAAATGGTACACGTTAAAGTATTATGAAACAATATTCGTCATTGATATAAACAATTTTTATAAACAAATTCACTTATTTAGCATTTATATGCTATTTTTATATGCTAATTCTTTTTTGTGAAATCATTTATTCGCATGTGAAGAAAAAGAATGGTATAGATTAGAAATCCATGAAATAATATTTTTCATTTTTACCAATAATTTTTATAAATTAATTCACTTATTTGATACTAATATACATAGAAAATTTGTCTTTTCTATAGAATCGTGTCTTCATTTATAGAACAAGAACAGTATGCATAAGGGTTCCATGAAACAATATTTTTCCTTGTTATAAACAACAAGAATATTACACATTATAATTCCATAACACAATATGTCATTGTTATAAACAATTGTTGTTAACAAATTTGCTTATTTGGCATATTTATGTTTAGAAAATTAGTCTTTTCTGCAAGTGCAAAATAACTGAATTTTTGAATAAAAATTGTTTTTAACAATGTCAAATATTTTTTTATGGAATTATAACGCGTACCATTCTTGTCTTTTACATAAAAGTAAATAATTCCACAAAAGAGAAAAAGTTTTCTTTGCATATATATAAGTGCCAAATAAGTGAATTTATTTATAAAAGTTGTTAATAACAATTACAAATATTGGCTCATTGGACCCTGATGTGTACTCTTCATGTCCTTAACATGAAAAGACATGCTTCTGTTGAAAAGACAAATTTTCTACATATAAGTGTAAAATAAGTGAATTTCGTTCTAATAATTGTTTATAACAATGAAAAACACAATTTCATGTAACTCTAATCTATACAATTATTTTTCTTCACATTAAAATAAATTATTTCACAAAAAAGAACAATTTTATATGCATATAAATGCCAAATAAGCGAACTTGTTTATAAAAATTATGAATATTGTTCTATATCGGTTTTAAATTAAACAATTTACAGATTTTGACGTTGAAAATTTAACTTTTTCAATACGAAATCCTTAATAATTAAGAAAATTGAAATGTCTGATTCAAACTTTATAAACTAATTTTAATGTGAAAATAACTTAAAATTAATATATTAATTAATTAAACTATTTTATTTTGTTTAAAATTCTATTCAAATATTGTTGCAGTCGATAATATTAAATTTTTAACCCATTCAGATCAAAAAATTGTAATTAATAAAATGTCTGAATGAGCTAACAATTAAAAATTATTAATTTTAAACGACCAAAATTGAAAAAAATGAAATTAATTTTGGTACTTAATTTCTTTCCAGTTTCAAGAGGAACTTTTTTAGGTTTACATTTTTATTGTGTGGAAAAATGTGAAGTATTGTATTTTTAACATTTTTATCAACCTTAAAATGATAAAATTCTAATTTTTGTTAAATTGACAGTGCAGTTTATATTTGTAAAGTTTTTATTGAGTTGGAAGAGATATAGTTTTTTTTAATTGGAAGTGGCCAATTTTCATTTACAAGATTTTTATTGCGCTTGAGGAAAGAATGTTTTATTTTCGTTTTTTGTCTTAATTAGAAGAGGATAATTAAAAAATATTTATTGTTATTGCGTCGGAGGAGAGGAATTGTTGATTTTCATTTTTTTCTGAATTTAAAATATCTTCTTTATTGCTACGGTTGTTATAGAACTAGAAGGAAGGAAAGTCGTTTTTTAAAGTTTTTATAAATAGAAAGAGGCACTCATTTTTGGATATAGTTAGATGATATCTTTGCTGTTTTTTGAAAGATATCGTTTTTTACTTGACCCAACTATTATAATAGTAAAAACGTTTTGTTGATTGACATTAGGGTCGATCGTATTTATTTTTTTTGTGTTCTGAAATTAATTTAAAAGATATTCATTTATTTTTTATAAAAATTCAAATTAGATTTTTGATATTTTATACCGGGCTGACTCACTGGATTAATCAGTAAGGCTATGTGAATCCGTCTTACCCCATACTTTTTAATTGATCTAAATTCATTGTAATTTATATTTCCAAAAAATCTTTTGTTTTTATAACGTTTTTATTGAGTTGGAAAAGGGACATGTTTCATTCCTTCACATTTTTATTAATGCGAGTTGAAATTGAAGATTAGTTTTAATTTAGAGAATTTAAAACGATAGAACGAATTTATGTTTTTTTATCAGAGATCTTTAAACAATTCAATTTATCAAAGTGTGAAGGCTTAAGTTTTGCAGTTTAATTACACTTTATTGAAATTTTTAATTGAAAAGTGCTAAAAGCTTCCATTTTATATGTGTAAATTATTGAGAGTTTAAATAAAAAATTTTCAAATTAAAATTGGTTTACACTTTAATTTAAATTTCACTAGTTACGAATATTTTCGTACTACAAACACACGTATGATTCATGATATTTGGCGGGGAATCCCAAGTCATGAGCCCAGTACAGTCGGTCAGATGGTGTGACCGTCGCAAACTCGGCTATAGACGTAATAGCTCGGAAGCCTTCCGGCGTTTTTAGTATAGACTTTTAGAATTGTCGCAATCCCGGTTACAGATATTACTAGCGGCACTCATTTTAATACATATTCTTATTTAAGAATAATAAAATTTCGTTCATTTCTTACAACTTATGTTACGTACAATTCTTACGTTTGACGATATTTTTTACAAAACTTGTTATAGTAGGAATCTTTGTAGCACTACCCCGATTATCCCGAAATTCTTTCATTTTATTTTAATCATACGTATAGAATGAATCAAATATTGATATAGAAAGTCTCTCTGTGTATTTAAAAAAAAAATTCTGATCCGTGGAGAATTGAGGAGTCGGCTGATTTTTGTCCCAAAAAGTGCTTTTTTCGACTATGCGGAGACGCTAGTAGTAACTTTCTTCTAGTTGTTTTGACGGCTTCATGACTTTTGCTTTGTTACCTTGAAGTTACCTTAAAAGTTACAAATGACGTGCTTTTTAGTAACTTGTTTGTAACTTAATTATTATTGTAACTTTAAATAGTGATTGAAAGAGAGGTACGAGTATTTTTTTCAAGTATTCTAAAATTTGTTTTCATTTTCCATATCTTGCGTTTATACGGAATTCGTAATCGAGATTTAGTTTTATTTTCTCCTTTTCTATAAAAATGAGGAATCTGAGAACCCATAATTGGATGGAAGGAGATACACAGACGTGCATTTGCAGCCGTTTCCTCTTTGCAACTCGTATCTTTTCTTTTATTTAAGATCTCCCTCCTTTTTGTGCCCTATTTCTATTTTCATTTTGTACCTTCCTTTTTAATAATGTAAGAAAATGTTTCTTTGCTTCGTCAGTGTGTTGCACATCGTTTTTCTGCCTAATAATTTCTTGCTTTTTTCGTTTCCGAACTGCAATGTAATCCTTGAAACTCTCCCTAAATCCTCTTTTCTTCATACATATCTCGGTAGGTCCCAACGTTGCTTGTTATTTTCTTACATAGTCTATTGTACGTTCCCATCTCTGAATACTGTGGCTGCACTATGTTCCACTTTCTACATCTGAGTCCACATGTCCTTGTTTTCAAACAAATCCTGCAAATCTTATTTTTCGTAGATATTGCATTCCCAGGGCTCGGCTTGAGCAACTTATTCGACTTTTTGTCATTTTGGCTTTATAATTTTGAGCACAATGAAACTTTAAAATGTGATTTAAAAACTAAAAAAACTTATACCATTTTAACTGACAACCATAAAAATTTAAAAATCTCTCGCTAATGCTTTGGCTCTTTTTACCTATTTCCTTTTTTTAAGCATTGCAACTTTTTAAACAATTCCATTTTTTTCTTCTGTTTTGAAGTTTGACACTTTTTCTGGTTCCTTTGCCTTAATTCACACTGAATTAACACTATTATTAACTCGATTAATTATTACGAAATTCCATTTATAGACTAAAGATTTTTTCTAGAAAATTCTCGTTTTTGATTCAAAAATTGATCTTTTCTGGTTTAAAATTTAAATGATTACTAAATCTGAATAAAAAAATCTAATTATTATTGGTTAAAAATTCACTCTTTTTGGTTACAATTTCGATTATTTGGAGAAAAATTTAATTATTGTGTTGAAAATTGGTTAATATAATATCCACCTTGTTAGATTGATGATTCATTCTAGAAAATTCTCTTTTTCGATTAAAAAATGTATCTTCATTGGTTAAAAATTTATCTCATTCATAAATACCAATACGAAAATCAAACTATTATCGCCAAAGGGAAATTAACTACTGGCGCAGTACTGCGCCAGCACTAGCAGCGTCGGCGCAATACTGACTGTCAGTACTGGCACAGCGCTGACAAGACCTTGGGATGATAACTATGTTCGGTACTGGCTTTCAGTACTGTGCCAGTGCGGGCGGACAGTACTGGCAGCCAGTACTGACGCAGTACTAGACATAAAGATTAGACCGAGTTAATCCGACGCTCGTTTAAATTTATAACAAGAAGAGGCCTTCATAAGATATGTGAACTATAATATCGCTTAAAGAATAAATTAGCTTTATTTTGTGTATGAATTTATATACACTTATTCAAAATCCAACAAAAATGACGGTGGCTGATTGTTGACTAAAACTCAACTCAGATACGATTGAACATTTTTAATTGTATTTCGGAAACAAAGGGAGGTTTTTACGTTTTTTCGGCTTGTTGAAAAATTGAACTGTGTTTTTTAACCTTCGCCTTTCCGGACAGAAAATTGATCCTTCCGGACTAAAAATTAATCCTGTATGTTGAAAGATTCTTCTATTTTTGTTGAAGATTGTTGGTTTAAAATGATTTTTTTTTATTAAAGATTCAACCGTATCCTAAACAAATTTCTTTTTGCATTTGAATTCAATTATTTGTTTAAAAATCTATCTATTTTGTTGAAAAATCGTCTTTTTTATTGGAAGTCCAACTTTTTTATTCTTATTCAAACTATTTGGTTCAGAATTCTTTTCAAATTTAACTATTCGCTAAAAAATTCATCCATTTTGCCGAAAAGTCGTCTTTTTAACCCTTGTGTTGCCACCCATAAAAACTCGCAGCGTCTGCCACCCGGATACCTGAATACCCCGCCAACGAAATTGTTGTTACAAGTACATTGTAACTTGGTAGTACTTAACAGGCATAAAACGTACGCAGCTACATCGCAAATTTCTCGTTTCCGAGGAGGCTCGGTATTACGTACAAGAATTCAAGAAAATTCAGTTAAAAATGTATATATTTTGTTATTATTTATAAACTCATCCATATTGACTTCATATACTATTATAACAAACTTTATTTTTATGATATTATGATATTCTGTATGAAAATCATGATTTTTCTGTCGGGGTACCCGGGTACCCGGGTGACTCCACCGTGCTTTTTTTTAATTGCAAGATATTTCAAGCTAAAAATTTTCTAAAAATATGTGCAATGCAAATTTCGATAGAGAATCAATTAAATCATGCTGATTCGAGAAACATTCGGCCTATCTTTATTAGAAAAAAAAGTTATTTAACTAAACGTATGCTGATGGGTACCTGGGTACCCGGGTGGCAACACAAGGGTTATTCGGAAATCCAACTATATGCTTATAAATTCCACTGTTTAGTTAACTTGTTTTTCAATTCAAACATTTAATTTTAAAATCATCTTTTTATTTGAAAACGATCTATTTGTTGAAAATTTAACTTTTCCGGCTTATAATTAAATTTTCCTCTTAAAAATCCATCTTTCTTCCTTGGTTGAAAATGAACTTTTTCGTTTAATATTTAAGTATATTCTGAAAAATTGATCTTTTTGCATGAAAATTTAAGATCGTAAACTGAAAATTTAACTTCCTAGATATAAAATTCTCTTTTTTGATTAGAAAATGTATCTTTATTGGTTGAAAATTTAAATATCTACTAAAAATTCGTCTTCTTGCTTAAATATTTAACTATTAAGTTAAAAATTTATATTTTGTGCTTGAAATCGATCTATTTCTTAGGAATTTAATTTTTAACGCTATTAAATGAAAGATATTCTAAAAATGTCGTCTTTTTGGTTGGACAATTTTACTAATTGGTCTATAATGCAAATATTTTTGGTTGTGGTTTAACGTATTTTATTTGAAAAATTAATAATTTGGATTAAAACTTGATTATGTAATTCAAAATTAGTCTTTTTTTGTTACAAATTGGATTGTTTTGTTCAATTTTCATCTTTTATGTTGCGAATCAATTGTTTTGGTTAAGAACATTTTTTCATTTTTTTCGTCGAAAATATAACTTCGGAAACAAAATTTATCCTTCAGAATTAAATATTCCTCCTTTATGGAAGGAAGTTAATATTTTTTGATTGAAGATAAACTTTTTCGTTAAAAATGTAAATGCTTTCTCAAAATACATCGTCCTGCATGAGAATTAAAATTTTTTTAATTAATCTAATTTGCTGAAAGTCGTCTCTTTTGATTGAAGGTCCAATTATTTGATTGTTAAATTTTTTTAATTTAACTATTTGGTTAAAAACCATATGTTCTGTTTGGAAACAATCCGCTTATTACAAATTCAACTTCTTAGGTTGATAATTCAAGTGTCTTCTAAAAAATTCGTTCTTTGCTGGAAATGTTTTTTTTATTTAAGCTATTTGGTGGAACGTATTATATTGAAAATACAATAGGCTCGATTTTAAATCTTAAAAATTTAAATCTTTTTTCTTATATAAGTAAATATTGTGTCTTCATATATCAATTTGAATTAAAAGAACTGATTCGTTTATTTTGACTATGAAAATAATATTTGAAAATTATTGAGAGTTATGTTACAATAATTAATTAAAGTGTTTATTTCAGTCATTCAGCTTCTGATATAGTTTTTCTACTGTCATTGAAAATTTTATGCGAACTTTTGCTAATTTTTCTGCAGATTGCATGCGACTTTTTTCGTAATTTTATGCGTCTGATGCGACTATTTTACAGTCTTATAGTCAATCCAAGGCCTATATTTCCTTCAAATCGTGACTCGAGGAAAATTGAATTTTTCCGCGAATATATGGAATGTTCTTTTTAACTCCCGATAATCTCAGGAGGAAAATAGGTTAGTTATTCATAAGAAAATGTCGCAAGTATTTCAATGTATTTCAATTTTACAATGTCATCTATATTTTTTATTTTTCTGCATATATAAGTGATATTGTTTCAATATGATTTGTGTTTTAACTTCCCAAGCCAGCTGTAACTTTTGTTCGCGATTTGAAAATGCAATAAATACAATTCTACATTGAAATTTTACATTATATTAGGCAACTTTTAAAACCGTATTTCTTAATAAATGAAATTTATTTATATTGTATAAATCGGAAAAGGCAGGGACTTTGAAAAAATCTTGCAAAAGTCAGGGAATTTCTATAAGATTGACTTTAACTAACTTTCAAGGATAATAGATTTGAATTTCAAAAATTTAATTTGAAATTGTTCTATTCCTTTTACAAAAGTTTCTATTCAAAAATGTTAAAAGGTTAAGATTTTGGTTTTGAAATAATAACAGTTAAGGAAGGTAAAAACTTATTCGGAGTAAAATTACAGCATTTTGAAAATAAATATTTGTGGCCACCTTGATATAATATTCTTATTTCTAATTTATATTTTTCTTGTATTTCTATTTATAAATATTCCTATATGCAATTTCTCCCTCCTGACGATAACATTTTGGTTTAAAAATTTGATGATTTAAATAAAAATTCAACAATTTGGTAAAAAAGTAATACTTTTGTATTGAAAATGTTACTACAATTAAATAAATTTAAATGAGATTACAATCGCGTGTCAGAAAAAGAGCATCGTGGTTTCGTTGTTGCTTCTGTCTGTTCGAATATTTTATTTTTTTACTTTTTTCTCTGATAAGGGCGCTGTATGAGTGCCGAAACGTTACTGATTTTTTTTAATGTTTCCTTGTTGGGATGAGATAATAATAAAAATATAAAGGACAAAAAGGAAGGGAATTTGGTTTGTTGCCTTCTCATTTTTCTTTCCTATTTTTATTTTTGTCCAAAATATAAATTTTCTTCTTTTCTTTTTAAATGAAATTTTTTTATCTTTTTTCAATTTTCAATAGGCACGTTTTATGGTGGTTGTTCAAAATTGGTCCTTGGATTCTTGGTTTTTTCATGAATTCTGCACATGAAAATGTTATGTTCTGATAAAAATTACACTATTTCGCCAGAAATAACTCTTTTAAAAATTCATATTTTAATGCTGATAATTCAACTTACATATTTTTTTATTGAAAATTAAATTACTCTTTTGAAAATCCGTCTTTTTTATTCAAAAATTCATTTGTGTGGATGCAGCAGGCTTCTGTTTCCTTTGGGGTGCTTGATTTACGTAAGTCCCTCGCTCTCATAATTCTCAAAGAAATTTACAACTTTGTAAGTATCTGTTTCATGTGTTTTCAGTTTTAGAGTGATAGCGCGTTCGTTTCCTTGTAAATGACCTTCGTAGTGCTTTTCTTTAGCGTTGATTTGATGTGGCTCTCTTCGAAGATCAACAATCGCTAAAAATATGGTAAACAAATTTTAAAATATAGGATGCCTAATAAATCTAAAGCTGCACTTTCTTCATCCTCACATTGAGTACTTTTCTGAAAATGTAGGCGATTTTAGTCAAGAGTAGGGCGAAAGATTCCTCCAAGATTTAAAAGATATTGAAAGGGATATTAGGGTGTTTGAGATAGCCATACTTTGGTAGGCTACTGTTGGTCTTTAAAGATAGACACGTCAAACCAACACAAAAAAAATCACTGCGAAGGTCATTTAAAAATAAATTCACGCGTTATCACTCTGAAACTAAAAACACATGAAATGACTACTCACAAAGTTGCAAAGCTCTTTGAGAATTGTGAGAAACGAGGGGACTCACGTAAATCAAGCACACCAAAGAGAACAGAAGCCTGCTACTTCCACGTAAAAATCTGGAAAATCACATTGGAAATCTTCAACTTATTGGGTATTCGAATTTTATTTTTGAAAACCTAAACTTTACAAGAAATAAGATTAAATAATGCTCTTTGAGAGTTTTAAGAGATGAGGAACGCACGTAAATTAAGTATAAAAATATGAGTTTTAACCCTTAAACGGCCAAAACGCCACTACCGGGACACTGCTTTTCAACGGCCAATAACTAAGACTATACGACACTAGAAAAAATTGAGAAACATATATTTTTATTACCTAAGATCTCCTTTTTCCGACGGTGCCAATGAAATTCCTCAAAAAATTTTCTTATTATCCCAAAATGCAGTTTAAAGAAAAAAAAAAAAACGTGATTTTTCGTGCCTATTTTTTTTTGTGAACCATTTTCCAAAGCTTTTCGAGTCAGTAATTAACCTGGAATCTCACTAACGGGTGGAATA
>NC_046662.1:66405918-66408887 GCF_010883055.1 Belonocnema kinseyi | reverse complement strand
TTGAAATAGCTAAATCGGGTTCATGTCTCACTAATCCAATTCATGATTGCCTAATTCAGAAATGAGAAGCACAGAATTAGAAATTGACCAGAATTAAGCATCCGGATTTAATTAGTGTTTCTGCTTTTACATATACAACGACAATTATGATTATCAATAAACATAGTATCTAGCTTATACATTATTTTTATAAATAATGCTCAATTTTGAGGTTCAGAGTAAAAAAAAGATATAATTGACTTGAAAAAAATCTATAGCTAATTTAAAAAATATATATTCAATGTAAATAAGAACTTTACTTAATCCAAACAAGAGATTTATTTAAAGAAACCAAAAATGTATCTGCAACAAACAAATAAGGACAAACAAAAATTTATTTGACAAAAATGGGTTTCCAGGTTCAGCTTTAGGAACCGAAACCTTTCAACTAGGATTTTTTTTCGAGTGGTCTTAAATTTTCTCTCAATTTCCCGTCGAGAAAAAAATTCCTAGATCTTGAAAAATGCCGGGTGGTCCGTGATCCTGTGTCACGCTGCACCTGTGGATTGTGTCAACCCCTGCACTAAATTGGTAATTGGATTAAACTAGATTTAAGAAAAGAAGATATTGTGTTTGAAATACTTTTTTCTGCCTGGAATGTTAAAAATGTTTTGGAAATTCCAACACATTTAAGATACTAAAGTAACTGAAATTTACGAAATTAGGTTTCTGAAAACGAAATGCAGTAACATTTATAGTTAATTGACAAAGTTTTTATTTAACTTAAGAAGTGGTTTTCAAAATTGACAAATAGTTTCCTAAAATTCCTAAGTGCTATCAGAAATATAAGTTATTGTAATAAAAAGAAGTGCGCAGTATCAGTAGTAATCCGGGGGTTCAAGAGATTTTATTATTATTTGTTGCGGAATGGCGGAGGGGGAGGTCTTGTTTATTTTTTTGAAATCGCAAAAGTAAAAAATGACTTGCCGTATATACAGAAATCTAGTGTGTATTTAACATCACACGTCAAATAAACCTTGTGCTTAAAAAACGAACTTGGCTTACAACAACTTTTTGTAAAGTCAGAGAATTTTATTGATTAATTAAAAGTCAGGGATTTACAGGAAAAAAAAGTGTAAAAGTCATAGAATTTCTATAACTTTTAACTGTCGTGCAGAATAAATTTGAAATGTTTTCGATTTTAATTTGAAATTATTTTATTTCTTTTATAAAAGATTCTAGATTAGAAAGGTTACAGTTTTAAAATTCTAATCTTTGAATATTAATATGGACAGTGAAAAGGAAAAATTTATCAGTTCAAAATTAGAGAAAATTAAAAATGAAGTTTTGCGGTAACCCTGATATAATATTCTTGGTAGTAATTTATTTGTCTCCTATATACATTCATTTTTTGAATATGTTTCATCCATATGATTGAATTTTTAGTTATAAATTTTGTTATTTGTTTGAAGATTCAATCATTTTTTCGAAAAATTATTCTTTTTCGTTAAAAATTCGTCTTTTTCCGTTGAAAATTCAACTAATTTCGAATACAATTGAATAATTTTAAAAAAATTATATTTTGACGCTAAAAAGTCCCACTAAAATCTTTTCAGTTGAAAATGTAAACTATTAAAATAAAAAAACTTTGTAATTTAAAAAATTAATCTATTCAACCAAAAATTGGATCTTCCTTTGATGAAAATGCAACTTTTTTATTAAAAAATCATGTTCTAGGTAGAAAATTGAACTCTTTTCATAGCAAATTTTTCTTTCTTATTTAACCCTTAAACGGCCAAAACGCCACTACCGGTACACTGCTTTTCAACGGCCAATAACTAAGACTATTCGACACTAGAAAAAATTGAGACACATATATTTTTATTGCTTAAGATCTCCTCTTTCCGACGGTGCCAATGAAATTCCTCAAAAAATTTTCTTATTATCCCAAAATGCAGTTTAAACAAAAAAAAACGTGATTTTTCGTGCCTATTTTTTTGTGAACCATTTTCCAAAGCTTTTCGAGTCAGTAATTAACCTGGAATCTCAGTAACGGGTGGAATAAATGTCTAAACTTTGAGAATCCATGGTTCAAAGATCGATTTTTCGTTTTAGTATTTTCAAAATGGCTTCTTAATGCCAAAATTTTTGTGAAAACATTCATGAATTTTTTTACAATAAACGATGCGCTTTTCGGAAAAATCATCAAGAATAAAAAGTTCTTGTAATCAGCCAAGGAATACGCCTGAATTTTTTCGAAGCGTTTTGAGCAAAATTTTGGATTTTGCATATGAACAATTTTTGCAAAATTCAAAATTTTGCTCAAAACGCTCCGGAAAATTCAGGCGTATTCCTCAGCTAATTAAAGAGCTTTTTATTCTTGACAAATTTTCCGAAAAGCGCATAGTTTTTCAGTAAAAAATTTTCATATTTCTAAGCATCGTGTAAGAGTAAAATGATTCACGAATATCTATCGTCCGCCTGCCGCAAACAAAGTTTACGTTGCCCAACTATCACCAACGTGGAGGTCGACGAATATCGATAGTCTCTTTTTTTTAAAGGGATTTTATATTTTTTTTTACATTTTTTAATTTTTTTTTTATGGAGAATTTTTTTCATTTAAGATTTCAATCCGTTGAAATCATTTTGATCCTGCTGTTTCAGAATGTAATTTTGAGAAACAATATAAGCAGCAATACATGTTGCAATCAATGCAAAATCTAGTAGTCCTTTGGCGACATTCTTCATTATTACATAATGCTCTTGTTCGTGATTCGTATCTGTGAGTTTCGAAATCACCTAGTTTTGATTGCGACAAATATTTCCTGCTGATTTCTTTACAGAAATTTCCAGGGCAAACTTTTTCCTCGTTACTTCATGAAAAAACTTGATTTGGTTCCAATTGTTTTTGAGATGCTGTATAGTTATGGAAAACAGATCTATATGATACATTCGGTCTGGGAAATTCCGATCCCGAATTCTCGTCATCT
>NC_046662.1:66393696-66405818 GCF_010883055.1 Belonocnema kinseyi | reverse complement strand
TTTATATTTAAATATGTAACGATAATAATTATAATAGAAAAAAGAGATGATTGATTTCATAAATCATCTTTATAAAGAAAAGAGGTCAGTATTGAAAAGGACTTACATCCAAAATCTTCAATTATATCCAAATTAAAAGCCCCAACATTGAAGTAATTTCAAAATTGCAGATATTACGTCCATTTCTTCATTCATTTGTGACTTACAGCAAATAAGAACCTTTAGAATAATACAGCAATGAAAAAAGACCAATGGCATCAAATAAATCACAGGATCAATTAATTTAGATTTTAGGTTAGTTATTTAGGAACCGCCGGCAGCGCTTTAGCACGCCGAGCGATACTTCGTAGTACTGCTTTGTATTGGATTTTTTAGATGAATCAAATAAATATTTTCATAAATTCGAATTAACAGATTTTAAACAAATAAATTTTCAAAAAAAGTTAATTTCTTGTTGAAACCAAACAAATTGTACAAAACAAATTTACTGTTCAAATCAATTAGGCAAATATTTTTCATTCCCTAAAATCAAATTAACCTTTTTTTAATTGAAGCAAACAATTTTTTTCATTCAATTATATGAATTCAAAGCAATTTTGTTGTTTGATTTAAAAAAAAAAAACATTTTTCTGAGTTTTCACAAATAATTTTTTTCAACACTAATAATACTAGATAATTAATAAAATACTAATGATAATAGAAATTAGTGTTCACAAATAAATTCGAAGCATTCAAAATCTAGGAGTTTTTATAAACTGAGAATATGTAAATGAAATTATTTCAAATTAAGATTTCTGATACAGAAAAATTGAGAACTTTGAAAATTAATCGCTTACAATCCAAATGAATTCAAATTGCATTTGTGCTTTTGAATAAAAATAATTTTCAAATCGGTGCGACTCTAAACTAAATTGAATGTTTCAAAGTCAAAGCTCCTTAAATTGTACAATTTAAAGCTCTTATTACATTAAAACGAAATTAAAATTGATTCAACAAATTTGTCTAAAATAATAAAATAAATTTTTCGTCGTTCTCATTGTTTTAAATGTTAAAAATTGAATTATGAACCTATTAAATTAAATTACTCGAAAAATAACTTTTAAAATGAAAAGTCATTTTTATTTTTAATGAAAAGGTTTTGCAAAACGCGATTGTACCTGAAGGGGGAAATTATTTGCACTGCAATTAACAAATTTTGAAAGTTGTAATTAATGGATTCAAAAATTGATTCGTTTTTTAATATTGGGTAATAGGAACACAAGGACGCGTGAGTTTCTCGCTACTTAATAATATTTTATATGGATTTTTGGGATATAATTTTTTATGTAGTTATAATAATTATATGATTAAGATGTCCTTTAAATAAATGTATCTCTGAATCTGAAATTTAAATTGGAAATTATTCACAAACAAGAAGATTTTCCAGGTATTTAAATTTTGATTATAAAAAATTAAAATTGCAATGAATATTTAATTTATCAACATTAAAGTAACAAAAACTAAACATTTATTATTTTAATTCATATTTCTCAATTTTAGCGTGAAGTTTTGAATTAAAATGAGGGTCTCAAATTTAAGATTTTAAGGGTTCCCATCAGCGGCTTGAATCAAGTAAAGTGTTTAGACAGATTTGGATAAAAAATCAGTAGATCTGACCTCTTTTGCCTGGGATCGCTAATATCTCGAAAAGTAGTATTAAAAATCGCTAAATCTTAAGAGTAGATTTTTTTTTTGATGATATAAAATTTAATCTCATTGAGGAAGAACAGACTATAATATCATTGAGGTCATTAATTCTTGATTATTTTCAAGAAAAGAGCATTTTAACATAAATGTAAAATAAATAGTTGTTAAAAAAACGCAGGCGGCGCCTGCAGGCGCCTTCACCACCAAGTGAAGTAAACAACGTTGGAGGACAGGTGTAATTGTATTACCATCAATAGCTTCTTTTATTCTTGATAAAGTCAACATTATTCATGTAAAACTTACACCATTTTTTGTTATTTTTCTATTGGCCATTAGTATGAACAAACTGCCGGAATGTAATATTTTCCCTTCCTAGAGAAGTTGCATAGTATATTATGCAAAAAGTAGCACTATCATATGGTAAAAGTAACTGATTCCTTTGGGGCATACGATATTTTATATAAAAAATCGATGATTTCAGACATTTCTCAAAATATAGTGATGATTTCAGCAAATATTACATTTTGAATAAGGAAAACATGATTCACGGTAATTTTAATGGTAATTTATGGTAACTTACCATAAACAGTCCAAAGTTCAATTAAAAAATGCATATAAATTTCCGGACATTTGTGGAAATTTTCGGTCGTTAATAGTAATTTTAAGTTAAATATAGAAAACTACCATAAAATACTAAAAATTCGATTTTAAACATTTTTATAAATTTCCGACAATTCATTAAATTTTTGGTAATTTATGATAACTTAAAATAAATTTCCCAAAATTCAATTTAAAAATGTCTAGAAATGTTCGGTTATTTATGGCAATTTTACAGTTAAATATGGTCAATTATCATGAATTATCAAAAATTCAATTTTAAACATTTATATAAATTTTCGTAAATTTATGAAATTTTCGGTAATTTCTGGGTATACTACAGGTAATTTATGATAACTTATTATAAATTGCCCAAAACTTAATTTAAAAATATCTATAAATTTTCCGACACTTTTTGTAATTTGACAAGTATATATGATAATATACCATAAATTATCCAAAATTGAATTAAATTCTGTTTTTAATTTTCTATATTTCTGAAAGTTTTTGTAATTTATGGTAATATTACGTCAAATAAATGATAACTTAATATGAATGACAAAAAATTTAATAAAAAATTTTCTATAATAATTTTCAGAAATTTTTAGTAACTTAAGGTAATTTGATCAATTGTATATAGTGATTTTCCATAAGTTACCGCAAAATTGTATTATCTGTAAAAAAAAACTTTCTCGTCGTTTTTATGGTCAGTGGGGTGATTATCTAAAAATGCGAGTTCATAGATGTATGATTTTAATTATTCATCTCTGATTTCACTTTTCCCTCCCTAGGAAGTAAAAAGTAAAGCTTTAACCCCAATTCATAGCCGGATATTGTAGGCGCGTTTCGCTAGCACCTCCATAACGGAATTTGAATATTTTCTTTATGCCACAATTTTGGGTTTTTTTGAGCTTCTTTTGGGCACCGATACTGATTTTTAAGCTCTTTTCGTTTTGTCGAAAACCCGGCTTTCAGGTGGAGGTGCTGGCCGCCAGCACCTCCACTACAAAAAATAATAATAATTAAAAAGATCAACCGCGCCAGAATTTTGCACTTTTTTGGGCCCTCAAAAACTGCAAAAATTAATTTTGAACAAATAACCCCTATCTTTAGAAACTACCCTTACAAGAAAATATCCACTCAAACTAAATGTAAGCATATCAGAATTTCGGGCTTGGTTTGGGCTCTTCTTTGGCACCAATGCTGATTTTCAGGCTCTCAAGTTTAAAAATAACTACCCCAAACAACTTTCAAAAACTCTAGTTAATAAATCTCTTTCCACAGAAATATTCCACAACCCCTAGGAACTACCTCTATCACATTTAACAAATCCAGTCTCATCTGTCTACAACTGGAAACGCGAAAAAATTGAAAATAATAAAAATAACCCCAGACAATATTTCAACCCTCGAGTTGATATATATATGAATATATATTCCCCGAGTAATATTCTGCAACCCGTAGAAGCTATCCCTATATAATTTAACAGATCCAGTTTAGGTACATATTTTTTACTTAAATTTTGTTGGCAATTTTGTTTGAAAGCAGCTTAAACTTGGTCCGTTAAATGTGACAGAAGTATTTCCTAGAGATCGTGCAATATTACTGTTTATATAGGTATATTAACTAGGTCCTAAAAAGTTGTATGGGGTGATTCCTTTTAATTAAATGTTTTTTAGCTGTTTAAGATTAGAACAGCTGAGACTATATTCAATAAATTTGTTACAGGTAGTTCCTTGGGGTTGCGGAATATTACTATAGCTGTAGGTATATCAAACAGAGACTGGGAGAGTTGTGTTTGGTACTTGTTTTCAATTAAAAAATTGTTCAGCAATCTTAGTTGAAGGCAGCGGATACTTCATTTTTTATATTTAATAGGGGTAGTTTCTAGAGGTCGTGGTATATTGCTGTGGAAGTGGATATACTAACTGGAGTCATGGAAAATTGCTTGGGGTGATTTTCTAAATTAAATTTTATTGTGGTTTTAGTTGAAGGCAGCTGAGACTGGATTCTTTAAATTTGATAGCGGTAGTTCTTAAAGACTTGGAAAGCTGTCTGTGTAGACTATTTTGAATTTGAAATATTTTTTATTGTTTTAATTGGTGGAAGGCGAGACTTGGTTCGTTCAATGTGATAGAGGTAGTTCCTAGGGATCGTGGTATATTACTGTGAAGGTGAGGCTTGGTTCGGGAAATGTGATAGGTGTAGTTCCTAGGGGTTGTGTAATATTACCGTGGAAATAGATTTAATAACTGGAGCCTTGAAAAATTTTATGTGGTAATTATTTTTAATTTGAAATATTTTTTACCATTTTAATTTATGAAATGTGAGACTTTCATTATGTGAGTATTTCATAGGTGACGTGGAATATTGCTGCGGAAATAGATTTATTAACTAGAGTGTATGAAAGTTGTTTGGGGTGGTTATTTTTAATTTTGGATAGTTTAAGAGGTTTTAGTTGACAAAGGGTGAGAGTTGGTTCTAAAAGTGTGATAAGGGTAGTTTTTGAGTATTGTTTAATGTTACTGTGGATATGAGAATATGAAAAATATTTGTTGAAAATTGACTTTTGATTTATATTTTTGTTAGTTTTGTTTAATATATATTTTTTTAGTTAGGGGTAGCTATTAGTGTTATGAGTTTTTTTTGGGCAATAGAATTTATTATTATAAGTGAACTCAAAAGAAGTTCAGACCTACCGTATATTTTTTCTCGTACTTATTCCATACACTTTTCCCTTGGGATTTTTTTAAAGTGATAGGGTTGACTTTTGAAAATAATTTTTGAGCGTTTTTAGAAACCCAAAAATAGCACAATGTTCCGATATGCTTACCATTAGGCTGGGTGCGTAAGTTACATTAAGGGTAATTTTTATAAGATATCGGATTGTTTTCTAAAATTAATTTTTAAAACTCCGTTTTTTAAACAAAAATAAAAGAGCTCGAAAATCGGTATTGTTGCCCAAAAAAGTCCAAAATTCTGATATACTTACGTTTAGTTTAAGCCCATATTTTATTTTAAGGGTAGCTTTTCGGAGATAGGGGTTTTTTTGCATTTTTGAATAGCCCAAAAAAGCCCAAAATCCTGGCATTGTTGATTTTTTTAAATTGTTTATATTTCATGTAGGGGAGGTGCGGGCGGCCAGAATTTTCACCAAAAAGTTCAGTTTTTTAAGAAGAATGAAAGAGCCCGAAAATCGGAATTGGTGCCAAAGAAGAGCTCAAAAAGGCCCAAAATTCTGATATGCTTACATTTAGTTTTATTGCATATTTTATTTTAACAGTAGTTTTTAAATGATAGGGGTTGCTTTTTGAAAACTAATTTTAAAAAATTTGGATTTCGAAAAAAGCTCGAAATTCTGGCCGGTTAATTTGTTTAATTCTTTCAATATTATGTAGTGGAGGAGCTGGCGGCCAGAACCTCCACCCAAAAGTCGGTTTTTTGAGAAAACTAAAAAAGCCCTAAATCGGCATTGGTGACCAAAAAAGGCCAAAAAAGCCGAAAATTAAGACATAAAGAAAAAGAAATTGTTATTATTCCATTAGTAAAATGATGAAATACGCCTATTTTTTATTTAAACTTTCAATTAACAAACCAGTTAGTAAAATTTTCATTATATAAAGGGTAAGCCTTTTTTTCTTATTTCTAATTTAAAGCGTTTAAAGTTGAAGAATTTTATTTTTAATTTGAGAATCTTGAACTAAATGATTTCAGATTAAAATTAAAAAGAGCACAATTTCAAAACGTTAAAAATTGAATATATTTCTATTCGAATTTTCAAAAATAGATCATTTAAAATTTAGAGGAATGATAATCGTATTATTTCTAATTAAAAGCATTCCAAATTGAATAATTCAAGAGTGAATTATACCTTATAATTATTTACATGTTCATTTTTATTAAACATTAATTTAAAGTTATAATTCATGAATTGCTATAATATTATCAGAATATTATAAATATTACTAATTATTTAACTTACGTGCATGCGACACAAGTTCTATTTTTTTTGCTCTCTTTAATAATTATTAAGTATTAAAACTCGTTCAGTACCTTCATAATGATTTTTATATTATAACTTAAAATGATTTTGTAATTATAAAATCCATTGGTCATATTTACAATTTCACATCACTTATTTTTATCTGCAGAAAAATTATTTTGTACAAATTTGTAGCCTTTTAAAGTTCCAATAAGTGTTTCACAAATTCTAATCTATACAATTTTTTAGGATATTACAATTATTATATTTTTCACTTGTAAAAACTTCAAATTTTAAGTTTACCTTTTAACAGGAAAAAATTTAAACCACGTGTATACAAAATGTTTTCTGGACCAATTTTTAAATACAAAACATCCGTTTTCATAATTTTAATCACGAGAAAGTATGAATGAAAATAGCCAAACACTAACAATCGATTTAAAAAAATATATTCTTAAAATTGAATTTGTTCAGTAGAAGGTTTTTTTTATTACTAAAGAATTTTTTTAATCCCTAAATATGTTTTTCCATATTCATTTATATTAGAAAAAAGGATTTTAACTTTTTATTACATTAATCCAAAATTCTCAACTTTATAGCAGTGACCAGCATACAACTAATATATCAGACCCACAATAAAAGAAAAATGGTCTGAAGTCTACATGTGACTAGGCTACACTTATGGATTTTTTCAGCCGCAGATTCCGAATCCGGCCTCAGAATTTCCCCTAGCCTAGGGAAGAGTGTAAACTCTGAGAAGTTTCAGGCTCCGTTAAAGTAATATTTCGCTAAGTTTGAATCCAACATTTGAATTTTTCTACAGTATACCTCTGAATTCCACTAGCCTATGGAAAAAAGTGGAAAACTGAGCAAATCTTAAGGTTTCTACTCACAATGCTCCCTTTTTCAATGTTCTTCGACTTTTTCCTCCACTTCTTCCTACTTATTCCAATGTTCCTCCACTTCAAAGTTCCACATGTCAATGTTTCTTTCTATTTCCCCTAGGTTTGGACAATTCTGCGGCAATATAGAATAATTCTGATGCCAGATTTTAACTCACCTAATCAAAATACCGAGAGACACCAGCTTTCCCGTGCAAAAATAAAACCTCCGTAAAACCTCTGGTTTTCCTCACTTTTTTACTTTTTCTCCTAGATTTGGGGAATTATGAGGTCCTGTGAAAAAATTATGATATCAGATATGAATTCAGCAACTCAAAATACGAAAATATATCAGCTTTTTCGTAAAAAAATAAAACTTCCGGGAAATCTCAAGTCTTGCTGAGTTTTACACTTTTTATTAAAGACCAGATAAATTATCAGCTGCTTTCGAAAAATGCTAGTGTTAGATTCGAACTTCGTGACTCGAATTACGTAGAAACCACATTGTTTTATTAACTTCCCCATACATAAATATTATTTTAACGTATCCTGAAACATGAAAGATTTTACACTTTTTCCCTAGGCTAGGGGAAAACTGTCGGGTCTAGGGGAAATTTTGAGGACGGATTCGGATTAAGCGGCCCAAACATCATAAGGGTAACCTAATTACGTATAAAGTTCAGACTACTTTAGTTTTTTTTAGGAGTGTGTACTTAGGAGGTCAGTAATTTAGCTATCTATACAGGAAATTTGAACCTAAACGCTAACAAAAATAATGTTTACATTCTCATTCATGTGAGTGTAATGTAATCGTCCAAATTTTCGATTTAGTTAAAGTGTACGCATTAAACATACGAAAATGAGCAGGAAAGCGTACCCGCGCGCCCTAGGCGCGCTCAAATTTGGCGCGAAACGCCGCGCGCCCAGCGCGCAATGAGAATATGCCCGCGGAGCTGGCATATTTTTTTGTTTGTTTACAGCTGAGCTGGCTTGCACGTAATGTAAGAAGACTGTTGCTGAATAAAAATATCAAGCAAAATTGGATTTAATTTTATTGACATCGATAGCTTTTCTCTGAACTTGAATTGTTTAAACTTATCAAGAGCTCCCTTTCGTTCTTAATAAATTCAGCATATGTCTTAATAAATTCAACATATGTATATATTGCAAAACCTATACAATTTGTTGTTATTTTTCTATTTGTTAGCAGTATGTAGAAAAGTAGAAGAATGTAATCTATATAAGTTAATAACTTAAATGTTATAATCCGAGATCATAAACGATATAATAAATTTTGCTTAGCGCATGTATTTTGCAACTGTTTATATGCACTTTATATACTTTCCAATGTAAATATAAACTGTTCAATATAAACTTTTCAAACTTTATATACAATCCAATTAGTAATTTTTGCACGATCGAATCAGTAATTATTTTAGGTGGGTAATTCAGTAAGTACTTATTTAAGGCTAATTTAGTACCCACAAAGCAAAAAGTCAAAATTAAAAATTAATCTTTCATTTCAATGTAAAATAATAAGTATAATAATAACAATAATAATAATAAAGAGAAGAAATAGTCGAATTTTCAACCGGAGGATTGATTTTTTACCAAAAAAGTGTGTTTTAAACATTATCTATACATTTTTAACCAAGAAGATTGAGATTGTATAAAAAAAATCAACAAATTACATACATTTTCCATCACATATGTTAAATTTTAAACTAAAAAACATCATTTGGTTATCAAACATGGAAAATATAAATGTTTCTTACGAGAAGTTAAATTTTTAACAAGAAAACGAATTTTCTACAAAATGGTAAAATTGTCTACCAAGTAGTGGATTTTTCTACCGAATTCTTGAATTTTTCAGCCAAAAAAAAAATAATTTATTACAAAACAGTTGAACTCCCCTCAAAAAGGTTGATTTCTAACAAAAAATTTCAATTTTTAGTTTGAAGAATTAATTTTTAACTAAAGGAAAAAATTATTTTTAACAAAGTAGTTGTTTTTTCAGTCTGAAATGAAATTTCCAACTAGAAATTTAATACTCAATATTTCAAACAAAAAATATTTTTATTTTAAATCAAAAGCAATTGAACTTAATAAAAAAGACCAATCTTTAACTTAAGGCTAAAAAAACACGTGAATTTTAAATTATATAGTAGAATTTTGATCTAAGGAGGATTAATTTTCTGCCAAAAATGGAATAGTTACATTTTAAATTGAAAAATTGATTTTTAACGATAAAAAAATGAACAAAATATTGGAATTGTCAAACAAATGGTTGAATTTTCTGCAAAATTTTGTATTTTCGGATTTTTTTAGTAATTAACAGCAGTGAAAATATCTTATGTTACAAATTGTTTTGGCCACGTGCACTTCCCCCCTCCCTTATGCACGGCCCCTTATTTTACTGACACTTCTTTATTTGTCAAAAAAATTTTCAATACAATAACCAGTAATATTAGAACATAAAAAAAAGATTGCAGAAAGATGTTTTTATTTGTACCAGATCTACCTTCGCTGAAGCTTCAAATAATGATAATTTAATCATTCATTCCTCTTAAATCAACGAAATATACATTTGATGTATTATGCATAAAGTATAAAATGACAATTTTACGTGTTGAGATAACGTAGGTAAGAATGTAAATATTTCCATAATTTACATTAAAACATTCAAATAATTTTTTAGAAATATTTTTTATTAATTTGAGATTTCATTTGCTAATAACCTTTTAAACTAATTCCAAAAAATGTGAGTTTTAATAGAATCAGTTAATAAATAATTAATCAGTTCCCACGATGAAAAGTATTAACCAATTATTGTCATTGAAATATTTAAATACTTTTTACATTACATTTTTCTTTAAATTTGAAATAGCATTTCTATACATTTGATTTATTAATGAGCTTTCAAACTGACTTAAACAAAATTAAAATATTTGTACATATAGTTTCAAAAATTTAATTCAGATACTTGATTAATAACATCACAGAGAATTAAAAAGATTATATAAGTGTAATAGATGTATTGCAAAGAAAGAATAAACTTTTATCATAAAAATAAAAGCCAGCAGTCAATTTCATAACCTGAAAGTAAATAATCAATTTATGTTACTTAATTAATCTATTTTAATTAAATTTTTATTTATTTACACATTTTGCACAAAATCCATCGGATGGTAATTAATTTAACTGTTTACAACATAAAAAGCATCAAAAAATTATTTTTATTGAAGCATTAAAATAATTTGTACTTCATATTTTTTTTAAAATCTTAACATTCATTTCTGAACAATTTATTTATTAATGAGCTTTTCAAATACTCCCAGAAAACATAAGTTATAATAGTATCAATTAATAGTAATAATATGATGATAGTAAAAAAATGATTGATAAAATAATTGTTAACATTATTTTCATTGAAACATTCAAATAATTCTAAATTTATAATTTTCCATTTAAAATCACATTTCTGAAATTTTAATTCATAATGAGCTTTTATACCAATTCCAGAAAAAATCAAACGTATATCCATACTATTTCAAAAATTTAATTCAGATAATCGTTTCCAAGCATCAAAACATTTTCAAATAAATTAACTAAGTGTATAAGCGGTATTTTCAATAAAAACTATACTTTTATGAAAGAAATAAGAGACAATATTCAATTGCACAATGTTAAAGTAAATAATTGATTTATGATACCTAATTGAAAACCATTAGAATTCAATCTTAATGTAATGTTATATTTTAAACAAAATTAATCAGTCAATAATTAATCAATCCGTTCACAACATGTCAAGCAATACAAAATTATTTTGATTAAAACATGCAAATACTTTTACCTCATATTTTTCTGAAATTTTGAATTAATAATAACCTTTTATACTAATTCCATAAACGATTACAATACATGCAGATATATAATTCTAAAATCTGAATTCTAATATTTTATTTACAATCTACATATCATTTTTGAAATTAAATTTAGAAAATCACTGCACAACATTACACAAATTGAAAAAATTACAAAATTAAACCCATGCAGAAATTTGAGAGTGTCCCAGGTTAGGGCCAAATCTGGCAGAATCCGGCCCAGATCGGGCACCCCAGTCAGAACCAGGCTTTAAATGAAATGCCTAATCGGATCTGAGCCAGGCTGGGGTATCCAAAAGGAAGGCTCAATCTAGCCCTGACCAGGCCCCTTCTAGTTTTTATTTATAAAAATATTATTAAAATATTATTTGTTTAATAAAAAAGTAAATGGTGAATTAAGAATATTCATTTGTATTACCTAAATATTTCAAAACAATCATAATGTTACAGAGAGTTTAAAAGTTTTTGTCATTTTTCGTATCGATAACTATTCTTGTAACGTATTCAATCCCTAAAATTAAAAATTAAAAATAAATCATAATGAATAATCTAACAACTAGACCTAATATTGTATGGTTTAGAATGGTGTGTGGAGCAATGAATAAAAAAGTAAGGTGATCATACGAAAAAGTGAAAGCAATAAAGGTGGAATCTTTTTTTTTACATTTGGTCCTTATTTTGGTTCCAAATTTTGAATATATGTAACACATTCACAAAAAGAGGAAACATACAAAATGTTCACAACCTCACCAAATAAATAATAAAAATAATATTACTATGTGGTCAAAAAACATTAACCGCAAGTTAAATTTAACTAATTTACCTTTAGATTAGACACTTAACTAAAAATTGGTTGAATATTCAATAATCAAGGCAGGGAGAATTTAAATTTTTTAGAAAATTTGAATTTTTAAACTATTATTTACAGAGGGCAGTCTGATGTGGCTCCAACCAGGACCACCGTAGTAGTCACGATTAGAGCCATATTGAGCTAACCCGATCAGGGCCACATCGGGAATCGGGATCAAATTGGAACTTCTTTTTTACATTGGATAGTCCGATGAGGCAACGAACAGGGCCACAACAGTAGCC
>NC_046662.1:66372532-66393596 GCF_010883055.1 Belonocnema kinseyi | reverse complement strand
AAATTATAGATAATATTTAATTACATAACCCTAAAGTAAGAAAAATGTATGTACCTAATTAAAACTGATTAAAATTCAATCTTCAATATACACAAAAAGCCTTCTGAAGACAAATACTTAAAATACATGCAAAATACAATACAAGAATGTAGTTGATTCCTACAATATTAAGAATATAAAATAGGCCGTTTCTAGTTTCACCTAAATTCAGTGAGCGTAAATAAAATATTTTCGCTGTGACACTTTGATTCAAATTCCCTCCTTAATCGAATGATTTAGGTATAAAGGAACAGTCAATTACAAAAAACGTAAATTTAATGAATTTCAGTTTTGAAATTGTCTATTGTTGTCAGTATACTATAAATGCCCGTTTGGATGTATTTGTATGTTTTTTCGTCCACTTCGAGGTCCTCTTACTAATGCCTGCACTTCATGAATGAATCCCATAGTACATGACTGAACTTTAGCTAAAGTTAATTTTGCCTGGTGTTCTACTGAAGCAATAACATCAAAAGAACACTTTCTCGCAGCCTAAAAACAAAAATAGAATATTGTGTTATTTTTTTTAATGTTATAAATTTAAAAATCTTCATGATATTATAATCTTTTGTAACTTAAAGGCTGTAAATTAAATTACATGACGGATAGACTTTCCAGAGTTTTATAAACGGAATAAAACAATATTTCGGATACAAAATAAAAATGTCGAATTTATTTATTTATTTTACCAAAAAAAATTTTTTTAATAATTTTTGTTTTAAACGTGTTAAATAAACATATATTAAATTAGTGGCGAATACCACTAAGAGCATTTTTTCTTGTTTTTTTATAGACAAAAGACCGTTAAAGCTAGATAAAAAAATGGATATCCCATAGATTTTTTAAAAGTGACGATAGCTGAACAACATCAAACTATTGCAAAAGTAAAAAAATACTAATAAACAAATTGCAGATTTTACAAATCAAAACAAAATTATTGTAATGCCATGTATCAATTGTTTGGACGAAGTTCTTTTCAGAATTTTCAATAGAAAGAGCAAAATTCGAATTGTTTTTTTCTGTTGAAAATACTTTAAATAAAATTCTCTTTCTAAATATTAAAGATTTGGTTGAAGAATTTCATAAAATAGATACCATTTATAGAATAACGCATTTAAATTGCAAACAGACGAAATCTATACAAAATAGCAATAATAATACAGCTTTAGCTAAACATGCTCTTTCATACTCTTACAACGAATTTTTAACGAAACAGTTGAATTTTCAAATTTTTAACAAAATGTTGGATTTTTATCTAAGAAAGATGAAATTTTTACTACAACAGATGAATTTTCAAGTCAAAGGGACAAGTTAAAAAAAACTGTTAAATTTTTATCTAAAAAAAGGTTTAGTTGACGTTTCAGCATCAAAATATATATAGTTACATAGTTACATGTATAGTTGCATTTTTATCTAAGAAAGATGCAGTTTCTGCTAAAATAGATGAATTTTGGAAATGAAAATAAAAATTTGCAATTAAATAGTTGAATATTCATCCAAAAAATATTTCAATTTTCAACATCAAAATACGAGTTTAAATAACATTTTGAATAAAGAAAACAAATTTTTAAAAAACAGTTAAATTCTGATCCAAAAAAGATTTTATTTTACAATTGTTGTTGGCTAGAATCGTTTTTGGCTTAACAGGTTTCTTTGGCGCGGGAAGTCAAATTCATAATAAATTTCTGTACAATTAGTTTAAATTATTGTTTAATTTACGAATTTCCAAAAATTACGTAAATGAATGAAGTCCCCCCCCCCCTCCCTTACATAAACATCGTCCCTTAATTAAAGGCAGTTTAATAAGCCTAAGTTACCGTACTTAAATTACGTAACAGCTCAAGGGGGGGGGGAGGTCAAACCATTTTGTTACGTTTTTTTCACGTTAGGGGGGTAGGGGTAATTCAAACATGTACTTAATTTTTTGAAATTATCAAAAACTTTCTCCTGAAATTTATCTTTTTAGTTATAAATGTTATTTTTTGGTTAAAAATGTAACAATTTTCCTAAAAAGACATCCCTTATGGCAGCAAATGCAACTGTTTTGTTAAAAATTGGTCTTTTTTGGTTGAAAATTGAACTCTTTTCGTAGAACATTAACCCTTTGTTTAGAATTTAAATTTTATTCCTGAAAATTCATCTATTTTCTAAAAAATTCACTTTTTCTTTAAATTTGAATTTTTTGTCGAAAACTCTTTTGCATTATTTTTGTATAAAAATTCAAAACTTTTTTTTGTCTTTTTCATTTGAATGTTCACCTGTTTTAGTAGAATTTTCATTTTTATTGGGCAAAAATAGAACTGTTTGGTTGAAAATTTAACACTCTTTTTAAAGTCATACTTTTTTGTTAATAATTCGTCTATTGAGAAAATTAATTCTTTGCTTACGATTCTTATTTTGGTGTTGGGAAGTAAACTGGAATTTTTTTTATACAAATTTAACAATTTGAAAAAAAAAATTTCTTCTGCCACAGCAGAAGTTGCATCTTTCTCGGCTAAAAATGCAACTGCTTTGTAAAAAATTCAACAATTTTGCTGAATAGTTATATAATTTTTGTTTGAAAATTCAGCTGTTTCGTTAAATATTTAACTATTTCGTAAAAATGTACTTTTTGTTTAAATTTGATATTTTGGTGTTGAAAAATGAACTAAAATCTTTTCTGGGTGAAAATTCACATTAAAAAAATATTTCACTTTTTATTAAAAATTTATCTGATTTAGTAGAAAAATCTGTCTTTTTGAATTGAAAATTTAATTTTTTTCGTATAAACTTCTCTCTTATTAAAAAATTCATATTTTTATCATAAAAAGTCGAACTGAAATCTTTTTATTAGAAAATTCAGATATTCTCTATTTTTTTGAAAATGCAACTTTTGGTCAGAAATTCTTCTTTTTAGCTTGAGTATTTAACCATCTTGCTTATAAGATTTGATTCAATCACTTTTTCAAGAAATCATTTTTTTACTTCAGATTTCTATAAAAATTCATCTCTTTGGTTAAAAGCTGAACTATTTAAGTGACAATTAAACTTCTCTATTCGCAAATTCAACTACATACTTGGGGAAAACTTAAACTATGTTGTTAAACATTTTTGTTTATTGAAAAGCCTAAAACTGCATTAGGTTCGTGGAAAATAAATTTTTTCTGATAAATCATATTCTTTAATCGAAAGTTAAATTTGTGTTGAAAAAATTCGTCTTTTGACTTGCGGGTTAAAAAATTTAGACAAAATCTTATTTTTTTCTTGAGTGCAAAGTCTTTATTTATTGAAAATTCATCTTTTTGGTTTTGAAATTCGTTTTCTAACGAATTTAATCTTTTTTGATTGAAATATAAATGATTACACTTTTTTGTTGGGAAGTTATCATTGTAGGTTTAAGATGCAACTATTATGTAAAAATATGATTATTTTTTTGGAAATTCAATTGTTTTATTACAAAGTCATCTTTTATAGTAAAAAATTCATTTTTTTGATGAAAATAAAGTAATAAATTTGAAAATTTTAAATTTGTATCCGAAATACGGTTCTTTCCTCTTTATAAAAAATTCTTTGTGAAAAATATCAGAAGATTAAAATTCTGGTATTTGATTATTAATGATAAAGAAAAATGAAAAATTAGTCAAGGAAAAATTTGTTAATTATGATTAACATTTTTTTTGGAATTGCAATATTCTCAAATGCATTTGGCAAATACTGATATCGCTTTTTCTTATAGATATTTAATGTGAAACTTGTATCGTAACTGTTCAGGCTTAATATTAAATTAATAAACATATAAAACTGAATCAAATAAATCACGTATTGTAATTAAAATAGATTACCCACCAAACACATTTGCTACGCAGTGTGCTAAGTAATTTGAAGAAAAGTATTCATAATAAAATATATAGTGAAACTTTTATATAACATTTGCTGCATACATTTTTTATTAAATTTTAAGAAGCCATATAAGACATTATTCAACTTGACGGGATTATTTTATACTATAATTCTTCCATATCCAGAAATTTTAAAAAAAATATTTTTTAATCCGTTAAAACCCCACAACTTTTATCATGTTTAGGCTTCTTGAAATTTATTTAAATAATTCTGTAGGACATTTTACAAAAAGTTATATATTTGTGTGTCTGTGTGTGTTACGGGAAAAGTATATATTCCGGTAATATATATAATGCCCAATAAAATCCAGGCAAAGTGTATAATACTCTCTATTACACACATGGCCTAGGCATTATATAGAATGCCCAGAAGAAACCAGGCAAAATGTGTAATAAACATTTTAGATTAGACAAATTTCTGCTTTTTTCAAAACATAATTAAACATGCATTTTACATTTTTTTCATCTATTTTTCATTTATTTGAATACAAATAAGAACTGACTTTTTAAATATCAGCCTCAGGAGTATGTTTTATAGGGTTTCCAAAAATCCCATAAGTGAAAATTGGGTTTACTAGTTCTTGGCGCTAATTATGATTTTGTTGCCGTTTCTAAAAATGAAATTTTGTAGAATACATACAACACCACTTTTTATTCATAATTAGAAAATAAATAAATTATTTAAACAATTCATTATTTCTTTAAGAAGTATTCTCTTAGAATATAATTGCCTAAGAAATGTATATAATAAATATTTAATTACATACTTTGCTTCAAATTCTCAGGCTTTCTGCAATAAAAATGTATTTTTTTATTAAATAATAAATGACGAAAATCATTTCCCAAAAGATTGTCTATGCCCAACCTCTTTAAAATTTAATTAGCCTTTCGTTTTTAAAAAAACGTGAACATCTGATAAGAATTGTAAATTAAAAATATATAATACTATTCATAATTTTTAAATAAGAGCCAATTTATTTGGCTCTTCTTAAAATGCATCATTATTTTAAAAATAAAAATTATATACTTTACCTATCTCGTTCCGGGCATTATGTATAATGCCTAGGTATTATATAGAATGCCTAGGCAATGTATATCATAAGAAATTCAATTACATACTTTGCCTAAAATGGCCGGGCATTATATATAATGCCTGCGAGTCTTGATAAGTAAAATTGTTTATATGTACCTGAACTTTTTTAATATTAATGATTTGTTCACGGCAATGCATGCATTGAACAGTTGCAGGATTAATATATTTATGCCAGAAATCGTCAAAATGATTCCCACAAGCGTATAGACTTGTATAGTGTACTCCTTTCCGCTCCGCAGCTTCAAACTCAGCCTAATGAAAAAGAAGAACAAATCGATTAAAGAAATTGCTGAATTTTTTTCACAAACAAATATTTAGGGATTAAAAATCATTTTCACACTTACCGCAATAGCAGAGTGTAATCTATCCTCAACTTCAGAGATTTTTTTCATACTTTCGGAACGTAACATTTCTATAGCCTGGTGTAATGCATTTGAGAAGACGGTCTGTAAAGATATAAAGTAGTCATAAAATTAATCGAAAATATTATATTTTATATTTTACATTCTACTATTGAATCTTTCATAAGTTGAATGTAAATGTATTTGTCTGTTTGATTACGTAAATATTTTTTTTAATATTTAGGTCTTAGACAAAATTATTTTCTATACTATTTTTCAAATAGCTTGTGAAGAATTAAATTTAAAACAAAACCTAGAAAAATGCTTCTTGGATTCAAAACGAAATTTCTTTAAATCCAAGGAATGTGTGCATTGCTGTGCAGTTGAAGAAAATTTTATTACAATTTAAGAAATGTGGGTAAGTTAAAAAAGGGTATGCACTAATTATTTTTTCACAAATGCGAGACGACAAAACAAGCTTATGAAAGAGATTTAACTACTTATCCCGAATTTCCAATGAGTTAGACACAGTTAAGCCTTTTTTAAATGGTCCAAAATTTTATTAAAAAGCCCTTCTTTTGGTTAGAAATGTAACTGATTTCTTAAAACTTGTGTTTTTTGTTGTTTTTTTTTAGTAGAAAAGTCATATATTTTTGTATAAATTCTGTCTTTTTTTATTAAAAATCATGACTGTTTGATTAAAAATTAATCTGGTCTGGTTGATAATTCAACTATTTTGTTGACATTATGTCTTTTTTGGTTGAATACAACCATTTTTGGTACAAAATAAAAATATTTTTTAGATGAAATATCAACTATTACAGTTTTCAGTCAAGTTTATCTTTTTTAGATAAAAATCTAACTAATGAGTTAAGAGTGGAAATACTTTGTTAAAATTTCATCTTTTTGGTTAATGATTCACCATTTTAGTCGAAAACAATTTTTTAAAATGTATCTATTTTGTTGAAAATTATGTTTTGAATGAAAATTAATTTTTTTTACCGAAAATTGTACTATTTCATGTTTGGTTGAAAATATACCTTCTTAGTTGAAAATGTATGTTTTGGGTGAAAATGTAACTATTTTGAGTTAAAAATTCGTCTTGTTTGGGAAACAGTAATCTCATTGGATGAAACTTTCTCTTTTTGTTAAAAAATTAATTTCTCTGGTTGAAAATTCATGTTTTTTGTTGACAAATTATTTTTCGATCTGAACATTTAGCGTTTCTATTTTTGGTTGAAAATGCATCTTCTTGAGTTGAAAATTCACGTATTTTGATGAAAAATTGTATGAAAATTCACGTATTTTGATGAAAAATTGTATTTCTTCGCCGAAAATGAATATTGTGAATTAAAAATTAAACTATTTAGTAAAAAATAAATTTTGTGATTAATTTCCATCATTTTAGTTAAAAATTAATTTCTTTAACTGAAAATTTAACTATTCCAATTTTTGTGAAAAGTTAATCTTTTGTGATAGAAATTTAATCTTCTTGGTTAAAAATTACCAATGAAGAAAGTTCATACAAAAATTTTGGCTCCTCCCATAACTAAGTATGTAACGTATTTTTTTCATGAATTTATTCACAAGTTATGCAAAAAGACCGTATGAAAGTTTGTTGTAGGATAGTTCGATCAAACGTTACTATTACTTATTAATTGAAAAATTAGTTTAATTTAAAAACAAGTAGTTCAGAATTTTCAACTAAAAAAAGATAAACTTGTTAAAAAAAATATAATAGTTGATATTTCAACCAGGGGAAGATTTTTATTTTAAATCAAAAACAGTTGCATTGTACCAAAAAAGAGGAAATTAAGATAAAAATTGGAATCATAAGCAAATAAAGATTTTTCTATCGACAAAGAAAAAAATTTTTTTAATTTAAAATTAACATTTTAAAGTGAAAAAATATGAATTTTCAACAAAACAGAATAATTTTCTACCATAAAAGACGAATTCTCTTCAAAATACATATGCTTAAAACCAATAAATGGAATTTTAAAGCTAAAAAACAAGCTTTCTACAAAAAAGTTTTATTGTTAATCAATTAATGACGTTTTCAACCAACAAGATGAATTTTCAACCACAAAGATTAATTTTCGACTAAATAAGACGAATTCTCATAAATCAACAAAATAGTTGCATTTTTAAACAAGCGGAATTTGTTTACCAAAATGACAAATTTAAAAAACTACATCTAACTAAATAATTGAATTTTTAACTAAGAAGATTAATTGTCTACAGAAAAAGAAGAACTTTAAACAAATCACATATATTTCCTGGTGAACTGTTAATTGTTTAAACTAAAAGGATCGACATTTCACAAAAAATAGAGCCGTCAAATTATTTAAAAAAATTTATTTTTAATTTAAAAAAACGAATTTTCCATACAAAAACAGTTACATTGTCAACCTATAAATACGAAGTTTCAACAAAAAAGTTCATTTTCAGTCAAATAGTTATATTTTAAGTTAAAAGAATTAGTTTTACGCCCAAACAAGAAATTTTTAACAAAATATACAAATTTCTAACAAAAAAAGTTTAGAAGAAAGAGTAGAGAAATTTTGAAACAAATAGTTGTATTTCTAAATTAAAAAATAAATTTTTAAACAAGAAATTGAATAAATCAATTTTGATTAAAAATGGTAATTTTCAAATGAATTAAGTTTTCGAAATTGTTGAATTTTCACAATAAAAAATGAATTTTCCACAAAACACTCGAACCTTCGCCCCGAAATATTAATCTTTAAAAAGTTAATTTGAAAACAGACAATTGAATTTTGAACTAAAATTATGAATGTGTATTAGGAAGATCCAAAAATAAATTGAAAATTATTTTTTTCGAATTTTTTTGCTTATCACCCGGAAACATGTTCGAATGCTCATACAAAAAAAGTCCATTTTCTCGTTTTGAAATCAAAATTATATTTAGAGGTGATGCAATGCCCATGAAGGTCAACACGTATTTCCCATTAAAAAATTACGTTTTTGTAAATTTTTCCAGAAGGATTAATATTGTCTGAATAGAGTTTAGACTCAAAATTTCTCTTCATAATTAGTCCTAGAATATGAATAAAATATTATTTTTTAAATATCAGCTCATAATTATAGTTAATAAAGTCCCAAAAAAAACCCTAAGAGAAAAAATAGTTTTTGCGAGTTTCTTGCACTAATTATGAATTTTTGGGTTTTTCTAATACAAATTGTTTTTTATACATGAAATACTATTCATACTGATAATTATATATTTACATTAATTGTTAAAGAATTTTTTTCAGAATTGAGTTAGAAAGTCGCGGGCAAAAAAATCTACTTTTTGTGAAATTTTTAATTTAAGTATGTAATACTTAAATGAGGTTAACAAAAATTATTATTTAAATCATATATTATAATTGTTGATAACATTCTCTTAGAATAATGCTAAAAAAATTCATTTTTTCGAAAATCTCCCAATTTTGTTAAATTTGAAATTAGACTGAAGTAAATACTTGCTTGAAGTCAAAAGAATTAATTGTTTAAATAATTTATTATAATTTTTAATGTTATTTAATTTGAATAATGCCAGAAAATTGCGGTTTTTTTCTGAAATTTGCAACTAGTTGTGTACTTTTCACTTATTTAAAGTTAATAGTTAATTTAATTAAACAAAAATAATTATTTAAAATATTATTCTTGCTTAAAACTATCTTCTTCTTTACTAATGCTAGATAGTTGTGTCTTCTTCTGAAATTCTCAACTTTTTGCCAACTTGTTACTTAGTAAAATTATTCATAATGTAAGTTAAAAACATAGTTGTTTAAACAACTTATTACTTTTTGAATTATTTTCTCTTAGATAAGTGCGAGAAAGTTGCTGTTTTTTTTAACTCCTAATTTTTTTACAATTTTCACTTAGCGAGGAAATATTTAATAAAAGTTAACAAACATGCTTATTTAAGCAATTGATTATTGTTTATAAGTGCTAAAAAATGGCAGTTTTTTCTAAAATTTTGAAATTTGCTTTGCATTTTCATTTATGAACAAATAATAAATTTACATTTGAGAAAATAATGTTTTAAGCAATTTCTTTCTTCTTGCGAATATAATTTACGAATTTTTTTAATTGTTTGAGGTCTTTTTAATCTCTATATATATTTATATTATTATCAACGAGACGTGTTTTCTCGAGGAAAGAAGAGGGAGACTAATATTAAAATATGTGCAATTCCAAATTTTTCTTTTACGCCTTTTTTCTTTTCTTTTTTTGTTCTTTTAAATTTTAAACTTCTTGATGTAATTCAAAACAAAACTCTTACAAGTCATTTCAGAACTAATAAAAATATTCCATTCTTTCTGTCTCGTGTGTAGAATGATTTTTTCGTTTAAATTATTTTATTAACATTCAAAAGAACAAAAAAAATCAATTAAAAAATGCAATACTATTTAAAAACCGATTCTTGTTGAGGTTCACTTATTATTTGTTGACGACTAAAATGTCAAAGCAAAACTAAAAACTTTAGAAAAAGGCAACTTGCTAGCATTATTATATCACTAAGCAAAAAGTGCACAAAAAGTTGAAGCGTTCAGAAAAACCGCAACTTATTAGCACTTAACTTAGAGAAGATCGTTAAAAACAATGATTATTTATATAAATAATTTTTTTTGCTATATTTGTTTAACTTACACATGACTCCAAGTGAAAAGTAGACAAACGATTGAAAATGTCAGAAATGGAATATCAACAATAATTAAAATTGTACAAAAAGTGTAAAAAACTGATATTTTCTAGGCTTATTATAAGACAGAATTAATTATGATAATAGTAATAAATTGTTTAAACAATTATGTATTTTACATTTTTTTAAGTATACTTACTCTAACTGAAAGTTGGACGAAAAGTGAAACACTATTTAAAAAACCGCGACTCTCTAACTCTATTCTAAGAAAAAATTGCTAGAAAAATTTAAAAATTGTTTAAACAATTTATTTAATTATCTACTTATCAGTATAAAATAGTATTTTACATATTATTATTAATATTTTATGATTAATTGTGAAGGTAAATGTTGAGTTTAAAATCTATTTACGTAATATTGAGGATTTTGAATAAAATTTACAAAACCATATTCTTTTCTTATGGAAATGAAAATTTTAAAAAATTTGTACCACCCATAAGTGTACACTATGACGGAAAAATATAAAGAAAGTGTCATTTTTAGCCATATTATAGGTAACCAATTAAATAATTTCTTTCAAATCATTGGGAGCAACCCCTGCCCCCCTCCCACCATTGACATGCATGTTTTTAAGAAAATTAACCATCGCCCCCTCCGAAAAATTTTCTGGGTCCGCCCTACCCAATCGATAAGTTGATCTTTTTATCGATTATATCCGATATACAGTGAAACCTCTCAATAACGGACACTCATGGTGAAAGACTTTCTGTTCGCACAGGAGAGGTGTCCGCCCCAGAGAGGTTTCCGTCCCAGAGAGTGAGTTGCTGAACAGTAATATGTTTATATGTACATACATGCATATATATTATGTATGTGGAATATCACTATTAATTATTTATTAAAAATTAATAATTAATAAATATATAATTATTATTAAATTAATAAATAAAATGAATCATGTAAAGTGCTTGTTAACAGAGGTCTCCGGTCTGGCGACGTGTCCGTAAGTAGAGGTTTCACTGTAATATGCCGTACGTGATACATCAGGTGCGTGCTATTATTTTTTCTTAAATAAATATCATAGTACTTCTGTGAGTTTATAGATTGGATGAAAAGGTGACGACATCTACGTATTTAAAAATGTCATAATTTTGCTTTCGCATTCACTCGAAATAGCTGAAAATGTTGCACAACGAATATTTTTCTTTGAAGATTTGACTTAATAAATTTACTTTAAACTGATTTTTTTTCATTTCGAAGTTACTTTTGCTTCAAAGAGAAACTTTATGTTAAAGTTTTCTTTTATTGAACCAATTTATTAAGCTAATTTATCATCTGCAGTTAAGAATTCATTTTTCTTTTTGAAAGAATTTCTTTTTTGGTAAGAATTCACTGAGAATCAGTGATTTACTGAAATTTAAGGAACTTTTCATGGATTTATCAGTTTCATACTTTTCGAGGAGTAGGGGAGCCCTGATCGTCGCTTAAGCCCTAGCGGATGCCCCTCCTCCCACATACACATTGATAAATATTCTACATCCCCTTCTACGATGCAGTGGTTCACTTGCAGCAAATAAAAACGTATTATTATTTAAATTTGACTGATTCAGAGAACATATATTTTCACAACGAATTTGACAGTTTTCAAAGATCCAATCACACTGAATCCTGGATTTCCGTAAACTGGATTTGTGCGTTCCTAGAATTGTTCTTCCCGGAAATTTGGTAACGTGGGGAGCCGCGGGACCGAGAAAGAGAGGCGGTGGTCAGTCAAGCGTGACAAACGGTATGAGTGCCGCACTTTTAGCGCGGTAGTTGCGTCATGTTGCGTCATGCGTTCAAAACTAACAGAAATGATTCACGCAGCTCTGATTATTTACGTTCGGGGTCCATGGATTTGTGTCAAAGGTCACTACAGACCAGACCAGAAACCGCGCTCAATTCCAGATTCCAGCGTAGTAGAATTATAAATAGTGGAATTACACTTGTTTAGATATTCAGAGAGTATAATTTAAAATAAGCTTTGAAAATTATATTTTATATTTATTCTAAATTAAACAAATTACTTATTTTATTTAAAGAACGAACTAAACGTCGATAATTACAATCAAACAAATTCTTAGTTCTTTTAAAGGTTCTTTCACTTTAAATTTAAAACAATTAATTGAAGAGACAACTTTTTAAATTTTTAATATAATATAAATATTTATATTTATATTATATTTAATATATATATATATATGTGTGTGTGTGTGTGTGTGTATGTGTATAATATATATTTATGTAACATAATATAATATTATTATGAATATTATTCATAAAAATATAAATTCACAAATATTTTCTTTGATTATATTATATATCATTATTTTGTTTAGTGTTTTTAGTTTATTGATTTGATTATTAATAACAACAATAAATAATTATATAATATAATTATAAAAAACGATAACAAATTTCGGTTCAAAATTAAAGTACTTGGTTTAAAGTTGAACTATTTTGTTGAAAATAATAATTTAAAAAAGAGTTACTTACTTGAAAAGCACAACACGCCAAAAGGCAGAAGAAGATGGCACACTTCATGATTGAATAATTCGTTAAATATCTCCTTCTTAGAAAGGATAAGTAACAAGTATTTCATCTTAATATGTAGAGTTGTGCTTTTATACTAAATACAACACACGTGAATACATATTTATTTTGACGTAAGTGCTATAAATTATTAACAGAAAAGTTGGAAAACCCCTATCAAATAATTATAATTTGGAATTTTTACAAAGGTGACACTTGTATCAACACATATTGTGCTGAAATCTTTGGGCAGACGTCAACTCGATAGCAGCATCTTGTTTACTGTTCCCCCACCACGCTGGTTCCCCTCCAAAAGTCATACTGCTAAATGATAAGACCTAACGTGCGAAATTTACCAAATTTTCAATTAAGCACTGGGTTATTTGCTTCAAAAAATTTTTAATGAATGAAAAATCGGACTTAATTTTAATGCATATGAATTTAAAAATTTTTCCACGAACATGTACGGTGTGCATTGAAATTTAAACATGATAATTTCAAAGTGTGTTTCTTCCAACTTCTACATTAATCATTAATAAATATTTGTTAATTAAACTAGGGTAAATATGACGTAATTTATTTATGAAAAATAATTGAAAATATTATTTTAGCATGTAAAAGCAGAATAAAAAGGATTTTCATTTAAAAAATTTCAGTTACAAGTGGAGGAAAGTCACTCGTAGTTAGAGATCGTTCATAAACTAGGTTACTATTTAAGGGTGGATTGGAGGGGGGAAGGCTCGCACAAAATATACTGTTGGTAGAGAACTTAGAGAAATTCTTTTTCTAAAAGTACTTTTTTAAACATTTTTAGTACGTTTCCAGATGATGATTTTTTTTTGTAGAAAATTAATCTTTTTGTTTAAAAATTTATGTTTGTAGTTAAAACTCCAAGTTTTTAGTTGAGAATTCTTGAATTTGTTTAAAAATTCGCATTTTTAATAGTAACTTAATCTTTTGTTTATATATGAAAATTTAACTTTTTGATTCAGAATTCTTAAATTTTGTTTTAAAAAAACGTCTTTTTTATAGTAAATTAATCTTTTTCGGGTAGAAATTTAACAACTAAGTTTTAAAGTTAAAGTACATGCTTAAAAATGAAAATTTCCTCCTTTCTTAAAAATTTAACTTTTTGGTTGAGAATTCTTGGATTTTGTTATACATTAATTTTTTCAGTAGAAAAGTAATCTTTTTGTTTAAAAATCTACCTTTTTGGTCTAAGCTTTCAGAACTAAGTTTTAAAGTTAAACTTCTTCATTAAAAATGCATTTTTTGGCTTACGATTCAAAATTCTAGTTAAAAATTCAACTTTTTGGTTGGAAATTAGACTATTTTTAGTAAAATACGTTTTGCTTTTTTATTGAAAATTATCTAGTGTAGGTAAAAATTCAACTTTTTATTTCAGAATTCTTGAATTTTATTAAAAAATTTTCTCTAATTTCCTTTTTACAGTGTAACTAAACAATTGAAAATAATCCAGGATTTACTCCTGAGATTATAAGCAATATCTTTTTATGATGGTATACAATTATTTGTGAAACAAAGAAGAATTTAGCCTAAAAAAATATCATCAATTTAAAAAGTTTCAAAATCTTTTAGAGTTTATAGAGTTTAGAATATGAATATGAAGTAATTTCTAGTGACATTATAATCAACACTGGTATTTACAAAATACTTTCAACTATCTTCAATTTCCAAAACGAGCTCCGACAAACTTTTTTTAGAAAAAAAAACTACGATTTTATAAGGGTACATATCTGTGCTGAACTGCGTCATCTCAATAACATCATAGAATAAACACGTTACCACTGGTCTTAGCCACAAAAGGAATAGTTCATTAATATTTTAGGTTCAAAATTTAATATCTAGGTTTTAAAGTTGAAGTACTTTCTTAAAAATGCATTTTTTGGTCGAGGATTCGACATTTTAGTTAAAAATTCATCTCTTTGATTGGCAACTAAACTGTTTTCTTGACAATTTATTTTCTCCGGGGGAAAAATTACTTTGAGGATTAAAAATTTTCGTATCCATTTTTTTATCTAAAATTGTCCTATTTGAGTGAAAATTCAATTCTTTTGTATAAAATTGACACTTTTAACCATTCATTCATTCATTTAATAATTTAACTCTCTTGTATAGAAAATTCATCCTTTTGTTTCTAAAGTTCAATAATTTATTTTAAAAATCATTCATTTGGTAGAGCATTCGTTTTGTTTGTACTTTAAAATTATTATTTTAAATAAAAGTGTAACTATTCCATTTTTACTTAAAAATGTATCTTTCTTAGTTTAAAAATTCAATAATACCCTGATTAACTTACACAGAAAATTCTATTAGGGACATTCGAATACTTACTCGGAAAATCCATTTTTTATTTTAATTGTTGATTTAATTTAATTTTTGTAATTTCTTATTTATTAAATCCGTATAAACGTAAAATCGGGTTTTACCTAAAGGCTGCGTTACGTTCTGGGGGGGAGCATAACCAAACCAACGATTGTTAAATAGGGAAAAGGGTGGGGGGGTTGTAAAAAATTGCCAAAAATTGATCACTCTTGAGGGCACCAGCAGGGGCGGCCGTGTAGCGCGGAAACAGTACGCAGAAGTTAGTGCGGAATTAAATCTCAGGTAAATCTTCTTTTTCCTTGTGTTTTTCCGTTTTAATATCAATGTTTACTGTATTAAAGGAAATAATTACAGATTTTTAACAAATAGAGACGCAGTTAATATGGCTATGACGCTATCAGAGCTGACTCAGATCTTACATGTAAATAAGTTCAGATTACATATCAGGAATGTTTGAGACTTAAAATCGCAGAATCTCGTATGGTCGAAACATGTTGTTTTTCAGAAGAAGTTGGGCGATACTTACCCTCAGAAAAATTATTATTTTACACTAAGAAAATTTCTTTGAATCAACAAAAAATTCTTGTTCTTTCTGACATTTTTGAAAAGCTTTTGCTGGTAGAAGAAATGCACCCTATCATATTAATGCGAGATAAACCATTTTTATCTCGGGACAATTTTTCACCTAAAAATATGATTTTGGAATTTTCTCATAAACGATGTAAGATATAGCAAAATAACAAGAAATTTTTTCATACAAATTATTTTAATCGTCCCAATATTTATCGTAGCATTTTGTTGTATCAGCCTTTTTTTATAAGAAAAATTAGAAAGTTCTGTTCTATGAACAAAAATCTTCTGACCAAAAAAGTTACTTAGTCCGGATTGATTTGGATTTTTCCCGGACAAGGTGGCTTTTTTATTAAATGGCAAATGCAACAAAAAATGATAAAAAACATAGGTTTTTTTTTTTTTTGAGAAAATAGAATTTCAATATTTCTAGAAAAACCATCGCCATTTTCTCAATTTTTAACTTTTTTGAAGTGTTTTAAATAATTTTAAAAAACACGATATTTTATTCATATTCTATAGCTAATTGTGAAGAGAACAGTTGAGTTTCAACTCTATGTAGCTAATATTGAGGATTCTGAATAAAATTTACAAGAACGTATTTTTTTCTTATGGAAAATGAAAATTAGACAAAAATGTTTTGAACCACCCCTGCGTGTACAGTATAAGGAACAAATATAAATAATTTGGAATTTTTCGCCTTTCTATATTCAATTTAAAAAGTTCATTTCAATGATTGGGAGAATACGTCCCCTTCCACTTTTCACATGCGTTCTTCTGCAGAAAATTCACAATCACACTATCCGAACAATTTTCTAAATCCGCCCTAGCCAATTGATCAGTGGATTTTTTTATCGGTTATTTCCGATATACAGTGGTGAACCTGTCCATAAGAGACACTCGCGATGAAAGACTTTCTCTCTCCTTAGGAGAGGTGTCCGCCCCAGAGACATTTCCGCCCCAGAGAGTGAGTTGCTGAACAGTATTATGTTTATATGTACATACATGCATACATATTATGTATATGGAATATCATTATTGATTATTCATTAATAATTAACCATAAATAATTAATTAAATATATAATTGTTAATAATCATTAATCAATGAATAAATAAAATGAATCATGTAAAGTGTTTGTAAACAGAGGTCTCCGCGCATTGATTCGAATTAGCTAAAAATGTTATTAGTAATTAATTGAATAAATAATTACTAATAATTAATAATGAAAGAATAAGTAAAATAAATAAACAAATAAATAAAATAAAAAAATTGTAAATTAATAAATAAAATGAATGCAAATATAAAAACTCGTGACAATAGAATTACTTGTATCACCACCCCTATGCCTACCACTAAGCTAATGAGTCAAGTTGTATTGAAACTGTCAGTCTCCTAGAGGTAAATTCATATTAGGAGGGGGGGGGGGGAGTGCCCGCGTCCATCATAGAGAGTGCCCGTTAGGGAGAGGAAGTTTAACAGGGGATTTCCTATACCTTGGAAGTAGAGGTTTCCTCTGCTTCCATAAAACTTATTTAGCAGTTATTCTGGGGTCCATATTACGTTCTAAAAGTACATATTTCAACAGTTTTAGTACGTTTCCAAATGAATAATGTTTTTGGTTTTTAGTTGTTGATATGAAATTTTAATTAAATATTCTTCGCCTTGGTTGGAAATCGAACTCTTTTGTTAAAAATTCTTTCTTTTTTGGTTTAATAATTACTTGGTCATTTAAAATGTACGTATTACATTTTTGTCGAAAACGTTGTTTTTTAAAGTAAGAAATCAACGTTTTGTTAAATTTGAACTATTTTGATCAAAATATTTTTTGGTTTTTTGTTAAAAATTAATCTACTTTAGGTGAAAATTCAACTTTTTGGTTGATCATTCTTGAATTTCGTTAAACATTCGTCTTTTTTTTAGGATATTAATCCAATTGTTTAATTAAAAATTTAACTTTTTGCTTGAGAATTCTTGAATTTTATTACGAATTCCTCTTTTTTGGTTGTGAATTAATCTTTCTGCTTAATAATTCATCTTTCTTAGTTAAAAATTCATCTTGTTGGTATAAAATTCTTTATTCTTGTTAAAAATTAATTTTTTTGTGGAAAACTAATCTTTGTTTAAAAATTTATCTTTTTAGTTCAAATTTTAACAAGTAGATTTTCAAGTTGAAGCACTTTCTTAAAAATGAATTTTTTGGTTGAGGATTGAAAATTTTAGTTAAAAATTAATCTTTTCGTTTGGAAATTGAACTGTTTTGTTCAAAATTCCCTTTTTTGTATAAAAAATTACTATGGTAATTTAAAATTTACGTATTCTATTTTTTGTCAAAGATGGTTCTCTTTTAAGTAAAATTTAACTTTTTGTTGAAATTGAACTACTATTTTGATAACAAAATTGTTGAATCTTGAAAGAAACAGATGAATTTTCATTCAAGAATAATGACATTTCTACTGAAAAAGATGAGTTTTTAAAGCAAGAATACAAGTAAATTTTCTACAGAATAGTTGAATTTAAAAAAAAAAAACAAAAAAAATGGGTGAATATCTTTCCCTGACCATTTATAATTATAGTCCAGAATCTTAAAATTGTAAACCTACGATCCTTTTTGAATGGAATAAAATAATTTCAAATTAAAATGGAAAAATACGAATTTATGCGTTTGATGTCCCTGACTTTTCACTAAACAATGAAATTCCCTGACTTTTAAAAATTGTTATTGACTAATATTGTTTTTCAGTCAACAGGTTTAAAGTTAAATCCATAATAAATTGCTGTACAATTATTTTAAGTTATTTTTTCATTTACGAATTTCCAAAAATTACTGATATGACTGAAGGACCCCTTGAGCTATTACGTACTTTAAGTACGATTCCTAACTTAGAAAAAAGATTGTCATTATGACTGATTGCATCAATTTCACTTTATCTTCTATGCGATTGGGTCAATAAATGCGCTATAGTATAAAGATACCGACTTGACAAAATCTTTCTGAAATCGTAATCATTATTCTGATCTTGAATAAATGCAGGCTTGTTCTTGGAGTGATTATTCTGATGCTGGAAATTTTCCTATTTGAACATTTATTCTTAAGTTACAAGTTTTTAAGACAAAGAACATATGGTTGAAATTGTGATAATTCGATGATTTGTAATATTTTGTTTTTTAAATTAATAAGTACTAAATTTAAAAAAGTTATATTCCAGATTTTAGTCCAACGTACTAAAAAATAGTAAGTAGGACTTTTAGTAGGTACAGATGATTCTGGTTAGACAGGGTGTCAGGAGCAATTCGTTTGCGTAAGGGGTGGTGGCGGAGTGGGGAGACGCAGAAGCTATAGCGGAATTAAATACAACGCAAATCTTCTGTTTCCGTTCTAATATCAATGTTTGCTGTACAAAACGAAATAATTTCAGATTATTAACAAATAATGACGTAGGTAATATTGTTATGACGCCAGCAGGGCTGACTCACATATTATGTGGTGCTGAATTCAGTTTACATATCATGAATGTTCTAAACTGGAAATAGCAGAATTTTTCAGAGACAAAATACGTATGTTATTTTTAAAAGAATTTAGGCGATACGTACACTCTGAAAAACAAGGCTAGGTTAGGATATCTTTCTTATACAAAACAAACATTGTTAATGAATATTGCGAAAAAATTTAAAGCGTGGGATTTTTCAAAAAATCTTTTATATTTTTCTTCTCTTGTTATTTTAAAAACATCGGAAGCATATTTTTCGTAAAAACCCGTCTTTTTTGTTCTTTTCAACATTTATGAAAAGCTTCTGCTAATAAAAGAAATGCATCGAATCATATTTATGCGGGATAAACTGTTTTTTAGTCCGGGACCATTTTTTCCCTAAAAATAATATTTCTGGATTTTCTCATAAACGATGCAAGATATCGCAAGAGAGCAAGAAGTTTATCATATAACTTTTTAAAAGTGCAAACATTTGTCTTAACATTTTGTTGTATATATCGTTTATAAGAAAAATTAGAAAATTCTATTTTATAAAAAAAAACTTGTGGCCACGAAAGTTATTTAGCCCAGATTGATTTGTATCTTGCCCGAACAAGATGCCTTTCTTCTGAACTTGAAAATGAAAAAATTTATGTATATATATATATATATATATATAGAGAGAGAGAGAGAGAGAGAGAGAGAGAGAGCTTTTTTTGAGAAAGTAGAATTTTAATATTTTTAGGAAATCCATCGCCATTTTCTGCAATTATTGCTTTCCGGAGAATTAAATAAAGACGATAAACTTTATCAGAATATAAAATAAAACGATAAATATCTCAATTATTGCGTCTGAAGTTATACAGGTTTGAAGAACGATTCTTTTTTAATTTAAAATTTGGGGCCGGGAATTTCCGTATAGAATTATAATTTTCACTTCGAAACTGACGATTTCCGTAAAGAATTATAATTAATACTATAGATTCAGGAAAATATTTTTTTAATTAAATGAAAATTTGTTAAACAATAATTTATTGTAATCAAATCAGTTTAGTTTGAATCAAAAAATATTTGTTTCAATTAATCAAATATTGTTTGACCCTGCATTCAAGAAAGACTTTGTTTGATTCGAACAAACATTTTTCTGAGTGTAGGATAGGGAATTCTCATAAAGAATTATAACTTGACTTGGAACAGTGAATTATTGACATGAGACTTGAATTTTGAAACATAATTTCAATCTAGGAAGTTATTGGAAAAATTTGTCACTTTATTTTCTATTTTCACTTTTACAAATCCCGCGTTTATCTTTTTAATTTTTGTAACAATTATAATATTTAAAAAATATACAACTAATGTGAATTTCGAAAAATTAGAAGTGAAAGTCAAATTGATAAGTTACGTAATCGCCTCCCTAATTTGTAAGAAAGAAATTTTATAAAAATTCCTTATCAAATTCAGAATTATAATTCTTTTCCAAAAGTTCCATTTCAAAATCAGGAATCTTTGAAATCTTTTCCAATGCTTAGGAATATCTTGTAATGTTTTTTAAAGTCGTTTGTAATCATTAAAACTTTTTTAAGATTTTTAAATTAACCGTAAGAAACCCAGGCAATTTATTTATTTAAGAGGATTTATTTAAAAGATTTTTTCAAGAAAACAGACTGCTTTATTATTTTAATTTTTCGTAAACTGTTAGCTAATAAAAAAAAACATTCAATCATATGAATTTTGCATTAATATTATGGTTGCAATGCGAGATACGAGGGTAGTTCAATAAGTCCTTAGAATGAAGTATAAAAACAATTTTTTTTGGGTAAATTTTTTTTTATTTTTCAACATAATCTCCTTGGAGCTCAATACACTTGGTCAATCGCTTTTCAAGTTTTTTCAATCCTTCAGAAAAGTGCGTTTTCGGAAGTTCCTCAAAATAAGCACTTACAGAGGCAATGACGTCTTCGTTGTCTGCAAATCTCTGTCCACGGAGCCATTTTTTCAAATTTGGAAATAAGAAAAAGTCACTGGGGGCTAAATCTAGTGAATACGGTGGGTGTTCGACCAATTCGAATTTTAGTTCTTCAATTTTAGCCATTGAAACGAAG
>NC_046662.1:66370066-66372432 GCF_010883055.1 Belonocnema kinseyi | reverse complement strand
CTAGTCGGGAGTGGTGCTGACTGAAAACAGATGATTTGGAGCGATTCGCGCGCCATCTGTTGGTCATTCTAAGGACTTATTGAACTACCCTCGTACTATAAACATTGAAATATTTAACTTGTAATCGTTATAATTACTGAATATACAAAGACTTATTTGTGAGAGAATTAAAATTTTTTATTACTTTCCAAAATTATTTCAACTTTATAAGCTTGTGGTAATAACGGAATGTACACTCTTTCCCCTATTACTTACTTTCCCCCATTGCCCTCTTTCCTCCTTTTTTCAAGAATGGTTCAAATTTCACTATTTTGTTAAAAAGTCGCTTTTTTGGTGCAAAACTCAAGTGTTTGGTTATGTGTTAAAAATTTTTCGATTGGATTGAAATTCATCTAAATGTCTTGTCGAAAATTTAACTTTTTGTTAAATGTTTATCTTTCTTCATTGACCTTTTTTAGTACAAAATTAATTTTTCCTAATTGAAAATTGAACTTTTTTTTCAACTAAAAATTTAATGACTTGGTCATTTTTGTTGTAGTAAAATAAAACTATTTTAATTAAAATGCAGTACATGGTGAGCATCGACCAACTTTAACAACAAGATTCTTTAATATAGATGATATTTATTGGATACTGTTTTATACTGCCACAAACATAATTTTCAAAGAACAAAAAATTTCCTAATACCAATTTTTTTCGAAATTTTCTTTTTAATTTTAAGCTTATATTTTTTTTATTTCAAAATCATGCCAGCTTCATTCAATTGCAGCCTGAGATTTTTCGCTTACTTTTTATTAGAAAAGAAGAGTATCATGTTCAGAATCCAGAAATTAAATAAAAACAGCAGAAAAATTGTTTTTTAAAAAAAGCGTGCGGACGATTTTTTTATTGCATATCAAAAATATTCGAACATCATCCGAAAAGAAAGTCCGTTAGTATAAAAAGCCCCTGAGTAAACAAACTTTTTCACTAAAAATTAAATTTTTTGATTATGGAGACAGTTATAAATTTTGAAAAAAGCGCTTCCAGGATTATTGAATTTTCGACGCAAAATATGCACATATCATGAAAAAATAAAATTGTATAAATATCTATTTTTTTCAGGGAGTTCAAGGTCATTCTTCAAGTCTTTTTTAATGAGGAATTCAGTGGTGACCTTTATTTTCATTTTGACGATTAAGTTCATGGTTTCTTCAAGATCAGCTTAAAAAAATGGAAACCCCCTTTTTTCGTCAGCAATCGATAGAGCTAGAATTTTCACGTTTAAATATGGACCAAGTTCGTAGGTAAATTGTAACTTTGAAGGTCAGCCTAATGTCATTAAAACTTAAACAAGGTATGTATACCTCTGGATCGAGGTCAAATTGAACCTGTGAGCTGAGTATATATTCGAAAGTGAAATTTACAGCTTTATCGATTGCTGATGTAAAAAAGAGGGTTTCTAATAGAAAAAATTGACCTATAAATGATCTTGAATGTCATCGTCGAGATCATGCTTAACGTCACCTTTAGTCACAGTTAGTAGCTTTACTCGTTACGAAAAAAATTTAAAAGTTTCTATTCCCAAAGGTCTGCAGACCTTGTTTGCGTTTAAATGACCTTAGAGTGACCTTCAAGGTTCTTATAAGGTCAACTGTTTTTATAAATGGAAACTTGTTTATACGTGAGCAAACGATTGGAAAATAGCGATTATCGTACCAATATACAAGAGAAAGGGAGATAAAAGCGAGTGCAATAATTACAGAGGGATTAGCTTATCAAACACCGTAAGTAAAATATATTCAAAAATACTAATTCGTAGGGTAATGAAAATAACAGAAGCAAAGATTTGGGAAGTCCAAAGTGGGTTTATGCCAGGAAGATCATGTACGGATCAAATATTTAGCTTAAGGCAAATAACAGAAAAAAGTTTGAGAGTAGGAAAAAAAGTTTTCTGTGCATTTGTTGACGTAGAAAAAGCTTTTGACAAGGTATATAGAAGTAAACTTTAGGAAGTCCTGAAAGAGTATGGAGTCAATGGATGGATCATACAAGCTATAAAAACAATATATACAGGTAGCAAAGCGAGTGTAAGAGTGTATGGGAAACTGAGTGACTGTTTCGATATTCTTCAAGGAGTTAGACAAGGATACGTTATGTCTTCATGGTTATTTATGTTATTTATGGGCAAGTGTTTAAGAATGGCTCTCTTTGACGAAGAGGGTGTGGATCTCAAAACAGTAAGGGTACGTGGGTTAGCGTTCGCAGATGATAAGCTCGTTATAGCAGAGTCAATCGAAGACTTGCAAAGAATGTTGAATAAACTAGATGCAAGCATGAAGAGCATGGGCCTCAAAATTAACGCAAATAAAACAAAAACTATGGTG
>NC_046662.1:66350579-66369966 GCF_010883055.1 Belonocnema kinseyi | reverse complement strand
GAACAAGTTGATAAGTTCGTATACCTTGGTAGCTTATTCACTAGGGACGGGAAGATAGATGAGGAATTAGATAGACGAATAAATGAAGGTAAGAAGGTTATTTGTAGAGAAGGTCCCCTTATCAGAAGTAAAAATATATCAAATAAAGCTAAAATAGCAATACATAATTATATATTTGTACCGACTGTACTATACGGCAGCGAGACATGGACATATCAAGAAAAATATAAGAGTAAAATTAACGCAATTGACATGAGATTCATGCGCATAATATGCGGGAAATCCCTAATGGACAAAGTAAGTAACGAGATAATTCTAAAAGAATGTGGTGCAGAAGAGACGCTAGTAGACACATGGGAAAGAAATCGGTTAAGATGGTTCGGACATGTTGAGAGAATACCAAGTGAACGACTAACGAAACAAGTGTATTAAGTTAAACTAAATGGCAGCGTGCCCAGAGGTAGACCGCGGAAAGAATGGTTAGAGTGCGTGAATGAGACCCTAGTTAGAAGAGACATAAGAAGTCACAGAAACATGAGAGCCTGCATGAAAAAATGCATGGACATAAAAAAAGCTAGAGAAGTATGCCAGGACAGGAAAGTATGGCGGCAAATAGTTAATAAAAAGAGTGTCAGTAGAGTGAACGACGCCTGAAACAAAGACCTTGGCTACTAATGGACCCAAGTGGGGAACCTTACATAACGACTTCGTGAGGTTCTTCGCTTATGGTGATTGCTAGATAAATTGATCAGCAACCTGGGTCGGAGCAGTGTTGCGGAACGAACGTGTTATTTACTTAAATAGCACGAGAATTCTAAATCAATCTGAAAAATCTCTATCCCTTCCACACACTACTCCTTTCCCCTACCGAGTGAGTCACGCCTACCCCGAAAGGAAAATGGCTTAATGGTGTAATTAAAAAAAAATCAATAGAGCTGTAAATTTTACGTTCGGATATGCACTCGGGTCAACTCGATTTTGACTCAGAGGTATGCAGAACTTGTTTAAGTTTAAATGACCTTAGAGTGACCTTCCACTATGATCTAGGTACATATTTGAACGTACAATTTTTCGCTCTTTCTATTGCCAATGGAAAAAGGGGGGTTGCCATTTTTGTAAGGTGACCTTGAAAAAACCTTGAAGGTTACCGTCAAGATCAAAATAAAGATCACAATCGAACTCCTCGTTGAAAGTTACTTCTAGAATGAGCTTAAGCTCCCTGTTTTGAGAGCATTTTAAGATGCGAAGTCTTTGATAATTAAAAAAATTCGTGAAATAAATGTGTTGAATGCTGGAGGCACTAGCCGTAACAGAAACATAATGGAAGTTAAACGTAATAAAATATTGCAAACTCAATATCACAGGAAACCCCCGAGGTACTTTGCCCTCCTCCTCGCCCCTGTCTACTTATTTCCCTAAAGAACACGTTCTCTTTTTTTTTAATCTGAAAATAGCACGTGTCGCTCGCTCTGGAGGCGAATATTGAAAAATAAAAAAGTTTGTTGTCTGATACAGAAAACTTTGTTGAAAATTTGTCTTTCTTGGAGTGAAGTTCCACTACTCTTGAACCACTTTGTTAGAAAATCATTTACTCGTGTTTAAAAATTTCATTTATTTAGTTCAAGGTTAAATTATTTTGATGAAATCTCATTTCTTCTGGTGGAAGATTAATTTTTTTAACCTAAAATGTGATTATTCCATTTTCGGTGAAAAATGGAAATTTTTAAATTGAGAATTCAACTACTGAAGTACAGTTGAACTACTCTTTTAATCATTATTTTTTTTCTTTCAAACTCTTCTCTGTAATATTTATCTCTATAGTAGTGGAAAATTCGTCTGTTCAGGTAGAAAATTAAACTTCATGGTAGAAATTTAATCTTTTTTGGGTGAAAGTGCAACTCTTTTGGTAGAAAATGAACCTTTATTGTTTCAAGATTAAACTATTTTGTTCAAAAATCGTCTTGTTTTGTTGAATTAACCATTTGTGATTTTAAATTAGAATCTTTTGTGTTGAAAATTAGTTGTTCTTTTGTAAAAAATAATTTTTTATTTAAAAAATTAGCCATCCCAGTTGAAGATTTATTATTTTAGTTAATAATTTACTTTTTGGTTTACAATTTTTATTAGCTTTTTGCGTATTCTTATTTATTTTTTTAATTAAACTGATTTTGATTTAAAATTAAAAAGTTGTAGAATTTTTTAAAAATAATTTGTTGTTGTAGATTCACCTCTTTGGTTCAAAGTTTTGTTAAATATTATTATTCTTTTGTAAAAAATAAATCTTTTTGATCCTTTTTTCTAGTAATTGAAAATCCAACTATTTGGTTGAAAATTCATGTATTTGATCGATAATGCTTCTTTCGGTAAGTAAATTACTTTTCTTGGTCGGAAATAATCTTTACAGGTTGGAAATGCAAATTTTTGGTCAAAAACTCCCATTTTTCTTAAAAATGTAATTAATTGTTTGAAATTTGACCCATTATGTTCAAAATGCACTTATTTAATTGAAGATTTATTTGTTTAGTATAAAATGTAACTATTTTGTTGAAAATTAGTTTTTTGGAAGTTAATAATTAATTTTTTAACTGCAAATTTAATTATTAATATTCTGCTTGTTCAGCACAAAATTAATCTTGGTTGAAATTGGCCTTTTCGCTGAAAAATGAAACTATTTGTTTGAAATTTGAACTACATACTTTGTTAAAAATTCATTATTTTAGTCACAGATAAATCTCTTCGATATCAAATTGTTTTTTGTTTGTTGAAAATTAATTTTTTTCTAAATATTTACCTACTCTATTCTTTGTTTAAAGATTATCTACTTGGTTTAAAATTCATGTTCTCAAAACAAAATTTTTTTAAATAGAAAATTAATTTTCTGCGTTAAAAATTCAACTATTACGTCGAAAATTCATATTTATTGGAGGAAAGTTAATTCTTTTGACTAAAAATCTAACTTTTTTATTTTTGGTTGAAAATTAATATTTTGACTGAAAATTACATTAAGTACTTGGCTGAAATGTAAACAACTTTGTTTTATAATTCAGTTTTTTAGTTTGAGATACATCTCTTTGAATTAAAATTTAACTATTCCTTTGAAAATTCATTTTTCGTTGTTTGAAACTTTTTTTCTAATCAATATTGAAATATTTCATTTTTAGACAAGATCTATTTACAACCAAAAATTTGTGATTAGAAATAATAACACCTTTCTTGGGTAAAAATTCATTTATATAGTCAAAAAATTTGCCTGCTTTTAAAGAAACTTAATCTTCTTGGTTAAAAGCTTAAGAACTTTGTTCAAAATTCATTTTTCATTATTTAAAATTCCTTTCTTTCATTTAAAATTGAAATGTTTTGCAGAAAATTCGTTATTTGTTTAATAAAAAATATTTTTTTGTCTGAGTATTTAACTATTCAATTATATTGTTGAAAATTCATATTTTTTGGTTGGAACTTAAGTTTTTTAATTGAAAATATAACTATTCCATTTTTAGTTGATAATTAATATTTTCTAGTACAAATTGCAAATTAGACTGTTTTATTTGAAAACTAATTTTCTGGTTAAAAAAGTCACCGTTTTGGTTGAAATGTTTATTACTTAGTTTAAATTTCAACTATTTCGTTAAAAATTAATTTCTTTTTGTTGAGAGTTCAACTATTTTGATGAATTTCCTTAGAAAACGGTTTTGATCGTCGAATAAATCATGTGGCTCGCTCTCGGAGCGAATATTGAAACTAAATGAAAAAAGTAGGTTCTCCGAGGAGTAAACTATATTATATCTTAAATATTTAGCTATTTCATTTTTGGTTGTGAATGGATCTTTTTTGTTTTAAAATTTAATTATATTGTCAAAAATTTCTCTTTTTGCGAAAAAATTAGTCTTTGTGGTTGAGAATTCAACTATTTGGTTGAATATTGATTTCTTTGGTTGAAAATTATTTTTTTGACCAAAAAATTTTGAAATTCTATTTTTGGTTAAAAATTGATATTTGTCATTTTTAAATTCATGTACTTTAATAACAAAAATGGTTACTTTCCTGGTTCAAACTAAATTTTTTAACTAAAAATGTATTTGTATTCCATTTTTTGGTGACGAAAATTGTTTATTTTTTTCTTTTGGTTTAAATTAATTTTTTCAACTAAAAATTAAGTATGGAATTTTTTGTTGAAAATATATATTTTTTAGTTGAAAATTCACTTTTTTATTGAAAATTCTGCTTCTTAATCAAAAATTAAAAAATTAGTTAAAAATTAATCTTTCTGGCTTGAAAATTCAACTATTTTGTTAAATATTTTTTTCTTTGTTTTGAAATGTCAACTGTCCGGCAAAAATAATATTTTTAATAAAAATTTAACTATTCCATGTTTGGTTAAAAATCGATCATTTCTTGGTAGAAAATTTATGTATGTTGTCAAAAATTCTTTTTTTGGTTGACAATATTTTTTAGCTGAAAATTTAAATTCTCCATTTTTTTATACCTCATCTTTTTGTTTGAAAATTCATTTTTGTTTAAACTCCACTACTTGCCTAAAAAAATCAGTTTTTTAGTGAAGGATTTATCGCTTTGTCTAAATATTCATGTATTTTGTTGATAACTCGTCTGTCTTATCAGAAAATTAATCGTTTTATTTGGAAATTTATCCCTTGTTTGAAAAATTCACTGCTTGGTGGAAAGTTCATTTACTTTATTAACATTTTTTGTTTTTTGTTTGTTGTGGTGATTCAAATATTTTGATGAGAACTAGTATGATAAAAACTAGTAGATGAGAACTTAGTTGATGCTAGAATAAAAAAGTATGTTCGCCTAAAATTAAGTATATTATAACTGAATACAAATGAAATTATTTTGTTTAAAAATTTATTTACGTTGTCAGAATTTCATCTTTTCTTGTAGCAAATAAATTTTTTTAATTGAAACTTAAACTATTTCATTTTATTTAAAATTTATCTTTTTTGTTTGGAAATTCATGTATTTTTTTATAAATTCGTCTTTTTGACAAAAAATTAATCCTTTTGATACATTATTTATTTCTTAAGTCAAAAATACCACTGCTTTTTTGAGAATTACACTGTTTAGTTAAAAATTGATTTTGTAAGTTGCAGATTTATCTTTTTGATTTAAAATTCACGTATTTTTTCAATCTCGTCTGTGTTTCAAAAAAATTAATCTTTTTGATTGAAAGCTTAAATAATAATTTGTTAGAAATTAATTTTGTTGGTTAAGGATTAATTTTCTTAGTTAAACATTCGACTTTTTTGGTAGAAAATTGCACTGTTCAGTTGAAAGTTTATTTATTTTGTTGAAAATTTATTTTTTTAGTTTAAGATTCGCTTTTTTGGTTAAAAATTCACTTATTTTATTGAAAATTCGTATATTTTGGTAGAAGATTAATCTATTTGTTTGAGAATTCACCCTTTTGGTTTAAACTCGAAGTACTTTCTTACAAATCTTGTTGTTGGCAAAAACAAAATACTGTTGAAAATACTGTTGCTGGAGAATCTTGTTGCTCTGAAGAATAAACTGTACTATAACTAAATATTTAACTATTTAAATTTTTTGTGAACAGGAATCTTTTTTGTTTTGAAGATCTATTTATGCCGTCAAAAGTTCGTCTTTTTAGTAGAAAATCGATATTCTTGGTTGAAAAATCAACTATCTACCTAAAAATTCATCTTTCTTGATCGAAAATTTATGCTATACATTGATGGTTAATAATTTAACTTTTTGGGTAGAAAATTCATTTATGTTTTTAAACAACATTTTATTATATAAAATTAGTGCTCTTCGTTAAATTTTAGCATACTTTGTTAGAAATTCTTTTCTTTTAAGATTCGTTTCTTTACTTTAAAATTCAATTATTTTGTTAAAAATTCGTTCATCCTTCGTTGATAATTAACATTTTTAATTAAATATTTAAATATCCCAATTTCGGTTAAAAAGATACATTTTACGGTAGTAAATTATTCGTATTAGTTGAAAATTCACCTTTTTAGTTGAAAACTCTTCTTCTTCGTTGAAAAATAAACTACTTTTTTTAAAAATTCAATTTTTTCGAAAAATATTTATCCTTTTTTAAATTTGTTTTTTCACAAATATTTTCTGAAATAATACATTCTCAATCTAAGAACAGAACGTGCTCTCTCTCTCTCTCCCGCCCCCCCCCCCTCTGAACAATTCAAAAATTCGTATTTTTATTAAAAAAAGGAATGTTTTTCTTTCCTCTTTTAGGAAAAGTTTTATCTTTTTCAAATGGCAATAGGAACATTTTATGGCGGTTGTCCCAATTTTGTCGTTGGTTTGTTGGTCTTATTTCCAGAAATTCTGCTAATTAAATCGATTATTGAATGTCAAATAGAATTTTGAATTTGATTTTAATCTCATTTAAATTGCTTAAATTCGAAATTCAATTATTCCCTTTTGGGTTGAAAATTAAATATTTTTGGTAGAATATTTACCTTTTTGGCTTAAAATACCACTGCTTGGTTAAAAGTTGAACTAATTTGTTATAAGTTGTGTTATTTTCAGTTAAAGATTGATCTGTTTGGTTAAAAATTTTTCTATATTATCGAAAATTCGTCATTTTTTGGTATAAAGTTAAGCTTCTTGGTAAGAAATTTACTCTTTAAATTAATTTTATTACAAATATTTCTCTGAAGAACACGTGCTCAATCTTTGATCAGTACGTGTCTTTCTCTCTCTCTCTCTCTCTGTCTTGTGACGAATACTAAGATATGTACTAAAATAAAAAGAGATTTTCTATCAGCAATAAATCATGCTATAACTGAATATTTAACTATTACTGTTTGTGGTTAAAAATTGATGTTTTTGTTTTAGATTGTATTTCGGTTGTGCAAAATGCATCTTTTTAGTAAAAAATTAATCTTCTTGGTTTAAAAATCAACTATCTGCTTGTAAATTCATCTTACTTAGTTAAAAATTTATATTATACATTTTTGCTTAATAATTGTTCTGTTTGGGTTGAAAATTCATGTATCTTGCCTAAAATTCATTTTTTGTTGGTTGGAAATAATAATTTTTTTTCACTGAAATTGAAGTTAATGCGTAGAATAATTCCTGAATATAAAGCCAATAATTCAACAACTACATTTGGAAAACCACCATGAAATGTTTCTGTTGCAATTTGAACAAATATAGAAATTTTTCTACGAAAGAGAAGAAAAAAGTTATTTTTTTGAACAAAAATAAAAAAAAGAAGAAAGAAAACAAAAACTCGAAACGTTTGTGAATTATTTTCTACAAATCTTTTGTTATTGTGAGTAGATAATATTAAAATATAAAAAAACGAAAGAAATATAAAGAGAAGGAAGGGGATTGGTTTGGTTCCCTTCTTATTTTTGTTTCCTTTTGTTTATTTGTGTCCAAAAAAAATTTTTTTATGGAAATTTTTTTCTTTTTTCAAATTGCAAAAGGAACCTTTCACTGTGGTTTTCCAAATTTGGTCATTAGATTCTTATTTTTATTTTTAAGAATTCTGCAAATTAACGTGATTATTAAATTTTATTTTTTTGGGGGTATAGGATTTATTTTTTTGTTTAAAATTTCACTACTTAGTTAAAAGTTTTACTAATTCGTTACAAGTTGTGTGTTTTTTTTCTTTTTAGTAAAAGATTTCTCTCTTTGATTGACAATTTATTGATGTTGTCAAAAACTTTTTTTTGTGCAAAATTAATTTTCTTAGTTAAAAGTTTATCTACACTCAAAAAAATGTCCGGTTAAATCAACCAACACTCTGCCCTCACTATTTTTTATGGTTAAAGTAATCTAATTCCGATTGTTTAAATCAGAATTACTAATTAATTTAACTAGAATTCTGGTTAACATAACCAGACATATTTTTTACTGTACTTTGTTAGAAATTCATTTTTGCTGTTATTCAAGATTCAACTATTTCGTTAAAAATTCAGTCTTTGTTGGTTGAGAATAAATTTTTGTTAACTAAAAAAAAATCATTCATGCTATCAAAAGTTCGTCTATTGGTAGAAAATTAATCCTCTTGGTGAAAATTTCGCCTATATGATTAAAAATTCCACTGATGATTGAAAGTTGAACTGCTTTGTTGAAAATTCATGTTTTTAGTTGAAGATTCATCTCTTTGGTTAAAAATTCATTTATCTAGATTAATTTTATAAAAAATATATATATTTTCCTACGCCTTAAAGAAGACGTTCTAAATCCTCAAACAGCACGTGTCGCTGGCTCCCGAAGCGAATATTGAGAGACCAAAAGAAAAAAGGATGTTCTCCAAGGTATAAAGTGTATTATAACGCTGTTGACTTTGTTTTGTTTATTTAACCAGTTAACGAACGTCAGATTCTATTTTTCGCGAGTAGAGGATAAAAGTTAATGACTTGAAAATACGGAGGTATTCGTTTGTCCATCCACTTTGAGGCGCACCGTATGGCACAGAAAAGCCCCTTTCTGAAGAAGGGGGCGGGGACCCTATATTTCGACGTCATCGTAGGGTTTCTTTTTAAAATTCTCGTAAATTATCCCTAAGAAGGCCTCCCCCCAAAGCAAGGCATCGGATTTAACTTTTAACGAACCCACGTGCTTTACATCGATACACCGCGCTTATGCGCCATCCGGTTTTATGCACTCAAACGTCAAATTGATTCTCTTCGTGCTGCTAGTCAGTTCATTATACGCCAACCACTTCAGAACATATGTAAATTTCAGACAAGTTTAGAAGTTTCGGCCGCAAAAGTAGTGATGCATTAAAAAAAAAATTTTCTTTTTACAAAGTACCGATTTTCTTGAATCAAGAAAATGATAGACTCAGGACGACTATTTAAATCAAGAATATATTTACTCCAAGCAAAAAACTATTGAGTTGATTTGTTCCATTATACTTATTTGTGTTAAGCTTAATGAAATATTGAATTATGAATATTATCTTCTTATGATGAGTCACTAACACTCTAACAGAAGGTTTCTTGATTTAAGTAAATTCATATACTTATTTTGTCTGCTATTTTCATTCAAACAATTTTTAGGTTCTGGAGACAAGAAAATGCATGTATTTGGCGAAGAAATAATTTCTATCAGTATGATGCTTGAATATTTTCCTTCAAATAATCATTAATTTGAAGCAATTTTTCGAATGTGAGATTTACTTCGAAGATACCTATGTTATCAAAATAGAATCACATCAATTTCCTCAATATAAGAACGGTGGAATTAATACAATAGACATTGCATATTATTTTATTTTGTAACACAATGCCTTTCATAATAATATATATAATATATATAATCAATTTTAATTATGTAACTTCAGATAGGAATTTTCAACTTTGATGAACTACTAACTTTAGGATGATACACAAATTATTTCACTTGTACAACCTTTAAAAAACTTCTAAGTTAATTGTGTCGATAAGTTTTTGGTGGTAGGAATTTAAATATTGAAAATAGATGTAAAAAAAGTGTTTTTAATTTTAAAATAATTCTGCAAGGCTTAAAAGTAATTTCATTCCTAAAATTATTAAAGGTTATGAATGTACTGGGTCTATAATTTTTTTCGCTGATAATTTGAATTTATTAATCTACTTAAAATGAAAATATTTCAAATTTTTTAAACCGTGAAACATTTTTGTAAATCGGACAAGGACGGGGAATATTTTTCCTCCATTAAAACGGCTACCCTGAAATTATTTTTTAAATAGTTAAAAATTTCGTTACCTATACATTATTTAGTTTAAATTAGAGTAGCAAGACATAATTATATCTTTTTTGCACAAAATTTTCGTTTGCGATAATAGCAGTTTGGAAATAAATAAAGGCTAAATCCATTGCAAATTAGAAGTATAAAAATTATTTTTGATAATATATAATGATCATGTGTTATTCTCATTTAAACTAAATAAATTTAATTTTTCCTTCATTAAAAACTAATTCCTTTATTCGGCAGGAATTTTGTTCATAATTTTCAATTTCATATTCTCACTTGCTATCTGAAATAGCACAAAAAATATTTACGAATTTTACACGCTTCAGAGTAAATTTCAAACACTGAAAAAATTTTAAAGTTTAAAAAACTTCGCGATTCACTAAAATTTATTTTTTTTTTTTTAATTTGACAAAATTCCGCTGAGTTTCTTTCACTAGGAGAAAAAATTAAGAAATTCAACTTTCAACTTTACTAGTCAAACACTTTTAAATTCAAACCTCCAAATTGTAAAATTAAAAATTTAAATTATAAACTTTAATTTAATGTGTCTTTATGAAAAATTAGTCTTCTTGGATAAAAACTGATACTTTTCAGTTTAAAGTTCCTATACTTGAGAATACTTAAGAATTAATTTTTCTTAGGAAGGAATTTAAACATTTTTTAAGTATTTCAAGCGTTTGGTTGAAAATGAGGATTCAACTATATTGTTAAAAATTCGTCTTTTGTGGTTAATGATTCATTTCATTGGTTGAAAACTTTTGATGAAATTATTTTTTTTGCTAGAAATTTCATTTTCTTTGGTAGAAGGTTGAGCTAATTTGTTAAAAAAAAAACATTTTCTTGATTTAAGATTCATCTCACGGGTTGAATTCAACTGCTTTTTATTAAAAATTTTGAAAATTATTTTGATAGTGAAACTTTAACTATTTTAGTTGAAGATTATTTATTTTAGTTAAAAATTCATATTTTTGTTTAAAATTTAATTTTTTTATTTATTATGTATTTAAATTTTTTAGTTGAAATATCGACTATTTTATTCTCCTTTGAGAATTAATTCTTTTTGGTTGAAAATTGAAATGCGTTAGTCAAAGTTGAATTATTTTTCTTTTTTTTTATAATAATTTTTTGTTTTTGAAGTTTTATCTCTTTCGTTAAAAGTTTTGTTGGAAATTAGTGTCTCTTTGTAGAAAATTAGACTTCTTGGATAAAAACTGATATTTTTTATTTCAAAGTTAATATACTTGGATGAAAATACGCCTTTTGATAGAAAATTATTCTTCTTGGTTGGAAATGATCCTTCTTGTTCAAAAAGAATTCCTTTTTTCCCCTCTTTTCAAGAAACTTTTACTTTTTTCAAATATTTTTAAATAAAAATTAATTGTTTTTGATTAAAATACCTTCTTTTATATTTTTGGTCAAAACTCTCCTCTTTTGATCAAAAATTCTACAATTCGTATGAAAATTTAATTATTTGGTTGAAATTTCAACTATTTAGGTAGAAACATTAACGTTTTTATTGAAAATCTATACTTTTGTGTCGAAAATTCAACTGAAATCTTTCTTGTTCGAAATTTTCTCTTACTTAATTACAAATAAAACTTTTTTTTTGTTAAAAATTAATCTGTTTTCATTGAGGATTCTAATATCTTGTTGAAAATTCATCTTTTTTTATTAAAAATCAACTCCCGGTCGAAAATTTTGTAAAAATTTAATTTTTTGGTAGAGTATTCAGCTATTTGGTTGAAAGATGAATTAATTTGTTAAACAATCATTTTTTTAAATGGAAATTCGTCTTTTATCTAAAAATTTCAGCTATTTATTTAAATTAGTCTTTTCGGCTTGACAATTCATTTTTCTTCGGAATAAATTGAACCTTTTTAGTCAATATTGCAACTGCTTAGTTGGACATGTGGATGAAAATATATTGTTAAAAATTCGTATTCTGTGGGTAAAGATTTATTTCTTTGGTTGAAAGTTTTTTTATAAAATCCTAATCTGAAAAAAATCATATATTTTTTTAATTAGTCTTTTCGGTTTTTAAATTCATTTCTTTCGGCAGGATTCTATGATATTGTTAGAAGTTCTTCTTTAGTTCCTAAAGATTAATTTCTTTGGGTAAAAACTTATGATACAATCTGTCTTTTTTGCTAGAAATTTAATGTTCGCCGGTTAAAATTGACCTAATCTGTTCAAAAAATTTCAAATGTTTTATTATAAATTTTTTCAGCTAAAACTTTAACTACTTTATAGTTGAAGATTCATTATTTTAGTTAAATTTTTTAATTGAAATATCCCTTTTTTCATGAAAACTCAAATACGTTGGTAAAAGTTAAACTACTTTTCTTTTTTCATTAATATTAATTTCGTTTTGTAAATTTATTTATTTCTTTAAAAGTTTTGTTGAAGTTTAGTGTCTTTTTGTAGAAAATTAATCTTCTTGGTTAAACATTATTTGTTTAGGTTGAAAAGAATGTCGCTTTTTCCTAAATTTTAAAGCAAATTTCCCTTTTATTCAATATTCTTGGTTGGAAGTTAAATCTTTCCAATTTAAAATTTCACTATTATATTTTAAGTTTAAAATTCATATCTTTGGTGGTAGAAAGCCAATCTTTCTTAGTAGAAAATTAAATTTTTTTCACCATTTTTGTTGAGCACTCCTCCTTTTGGGTTTAAACTTTAACTCTCTTCTAAACAATTCGTCTCTTTGGCTTGAAAATTCCACTATTTTGTTAATTTTTTTCTTTTTTGGTTAAAAATTTAGCAATTTTTTAGTTGGTAATTAATTTTTAATTGCTTATAATGCAACTCCTTGCTTGGTTGAAAATTCAAACAAAATTTTGAAAATTTAATTATTTAGTGTAAGATTCAACTATTTTGTTAAATAATCATCTTTTTTAGTTCAGCTGTTTTGCACAAAGTTCGTCCTTTTGGCTAAAAAATTCATTTCTTCTACTTTAAACTTAGCTATAGATGATTCTTAGAGTTGTTTATATTATATTAGATTGATAAAAAAAATATTTTTTCAAAGAATCTTTATTATTATCAGAAAATAAGACAATTTCTTAACGTCTTCACTAAAAAACAATATTTTTTGGTTGAAATTTAAACCATCTTCTAAAAAGTTCGTCTTTTTAGCAGAAAGATTAAACTATTTAGTTAAAAGTGTAACTGTCTTTGTTGGAAGTCTTCTCAAAAATTCGTATTTTTTACTTTAAAATTCAACTTTGTGGTTAAAAATTCGACTATTTTGTTGAAAAATTAATTATTTTGTTAGAAAACTAATTAATTTTTTAATTCATCTTGTTTATTCAAAAACTTAACTGCTTTTTGAATTCATATAAAATTTATCAATTTGACTTAAAAATTCATCTTTTTTTTTAAAGAGTTTCTTGGTTCAAAGTTCTAAAATTTCATAATTTTGTTGGAAATGTAACAACTTTGAAAATCACCATGTTTAGTGAAAAATTGAACTGCTTTTTTGAAAATTCTTCTTTTTAGATAGAAGATTTGTCCAATTGAATTGAAAAGTGATCTTTTTGGGTAGAAGAGTCTTTTTTGGTTAAAAATTGAACTGTCTTCTAAAAATTTCATCGTTTGGCTTGAAGATTCCACTAATTGAACCGAAGAGAAGTAGTTTTTGATTAAATTAGCCAGAAAAATTAGTCTTTTCATTTTGTCAATTAAACTGCTAGCTTTAAAATTCAACTGCGCAGTTATAAATTTCACTATTTAAAAAAAAATTGTATTATTTTTTTGTAAATTCAACTCTCCTATTAAAAAGCCATCCTTTTTAGTAAAAAATGTAACTACTTTCTCAAAAACTCTTCTTGTTTGGTAGAAAACTTTCTATTTTCAATTAAAAATGTATCTTTTTTGGTAAAAGAAGTCTTTCTTAGTTTAAAATTTAACTGTCTTCTAAAAAGTTAGTTTTTTTGGCATAAAGATTCACCTATCTGGTTAAAAGCCTAACAATTTGGTTTAAAATGTATCTATTTTTGGTTGAAATTTAATGTTCTGGGGTTCAAAACTAAACAATTTTATTTAAATGAAATATATTTCGACTTGAAGTACTAAGTTTTTCATATTAAATTCTGTATGATATCCATACATTGAAATTTTTTTAATTTTAATTCTCTATTTACCATATTTTCCATGTTTTGAAAGAATGATGTGCTGTAAAGTCTGAGCTATAGATTATTCTTAGAGCTGTTTAGATTATATCAGATTAATAAAAAAATATATATTTTGCAAGAAATCTGTATTATTATCAAAGAATAACAGATATTCTCAACTTCTTTACAGACTATATGGAGCTCTGAATTAAAAGCTTTTTAAATTACATTCTTTTTGAATTTTCCCCCAGCGGAGTGAAAGGAGATCTTTTTTGCAAAAAAAATTAATTTCAAGAATATAATATTATAAAAAGATTCAAGCTGAACGCATTCTTATTCCCTTATAAATAACTTACCATCTTCTTAATCGGGAGATGTAAGGAGAAAAATAGCGTCAGAAAAATAAGGTCGTGAAATGAAGCAAGTGACATTGCTTCCGAGTGTAACCATTCGAAATTCAGCCCTTTATTACGAGTCTCAACATTCTTCTAGGATACTTTTTACATCAACTGCCGCAGTCCGGTCGTTCCGTACCCAAGCAATCGCTTTTTGCAGGTTTGAGAACGGGCCATGCGGTTTTTGACCCGGTGTGAAATGTCATTCGTCTAGCTCACTGTACAGAATTTTTGCTGGTTTCTTCAGTCGCGTGATATTTAACGGTGAGGAAGGAATCATCTTCTTTCTTTGGTTATCAGGAAAACCTTGTGCAAAACTTTTATAAAGTTCTGGAACTCACTAAAAAGCTACTCTCTAAATTTTAAACTGTAATAAACGGTGATAAATGGGTCGCTGAATAAAACCAGCAGGAGTTTTCACCTCCAAGGTAATTTTAAGGTCAACTTTGTGTTTTTTAATAGGAACCCCTGTTTTTGATTCGGCAATCGCAAGAGTGGATATGTACTCAGGTCCACGTCGTTGTACCAAGTTAACGCTAAACGTAAAGAACACAAAGTTGACCTTGAAATTCCCTGGAAGGTCAAATTCAAGGTCTAATTGAAGGTCACCATTGGACTTCTCGTTGAAAATTACTCCAATAATGACCTTGACCTGAGGAAATACAAAGTCGACCCGTTAACCGAGGCTGGGCATTGCTAAATTTTGAACGACCTTCAGTAGACCTGCAAAGTCACACCTAACATATGAACTGAGTATATATTTTTGAACATAAATTTCGCGCCTTTTCGATTGCCGATGTCAAAAATAGGGGTTCTTATTAGAAGAAACAAAGTTGACCTTAAAATGGCCTTAAATGTCAATTTTAAAGTCTAATTTAAGATCACCATTGGATTTCTCATTTACAGTTACCCCAAGATTGACGTTGGCCTACTTAAATAATATTTTATCCCGACAGTTATTTAGGCAGAAAACGCTTCTAATTTTTCCTAAACTGTAACAGAAATTTAAGCAATAGTAACTGCATAAAGCTCCAGTCGCATGTTTCAGGAAATTCTGTTACAGCTTATGAATTTTCAGTTACTGTCACTGAAAATCTCGAAAGGTTGACATTTTTTCGGTTCACTGGTTTTGATATAAAAAAATATGAATCTTGTACAAAAAAAAAAGATTTTTTAACAAATTGCTTCTACCAAAATATTCAACAACAACAAATTTTATTTTGACTTTTCAACATAAAACATCAGTTTGAAAAATAAGATAGTTTTCCACTAAATTAGTTGAATTTTCAACACAAAAAGTCACATTTTTGGCACAAAAATACAGTTTTAAACCCGAACGGATGACTTTTGAATAAAATTGTTGAATTTTCAAACAAATAATACAATTTCTAACTAAAAAAGTAATCATATGGAGAAAGCAACTGCAAAAAATTTAAATATAATTATAAGGTTAATAAATTACTGAACAAATTTTCATTTTCCATTGTCATAATAATATTCAAAGAGTAGAATCTTAAAATTGTATTTTTAACCTAGAATATTTTATAAACAAAATAAAACAATTTCAAATTTATATGAAAAAAAAATTCAAATTAATTCTACTTGACTGTTAATTAAAGATATAGAAATTCTTTGACTTTTACACAACCTTTGTCCTTTAAATACCTTATTTTTGCCAAAGACAAAGGAACTTGGATACTGATTAGCCCGAGTAGAGAGCTTCACAAGATGACTTTATTAAGGTCTTCACCTGGGATCATTGCTAGAGAGATTGATCAGCAACCTGGGTCACAGAAGTTTTGAGAAACGAATGTTCTATTTAAACAAAAAACACGGAAATTCTATATCAATTTGAAAAATCCCCCCCCCCCCCAAAGGGTTGGTTCAATGGTATAATAATAAAATAATAAATATATATTTATTTATTCTAGAAGTTTTCCCTTTCTAAAAAAATGATTTCTTTCCTGTTTTCATGAACATTTTTTAAACCCTTTTTCGTTTTTTTTACTTCAAACTGAAGTAATAGAACACTAGAAGTCAATCTAATTCTTTTTGGCTTAAAGTTTATTGTTTCAATTAAATTTTTTAAAAGTTTTTGTCTTAAAAATTCAACAATTTAAGATTTTTTTTTGCGGTTAAAAATTCCACTTATTCGTTAAAAATCCATCTCTTTTGCTTTTAGAAATAAACTATTTGATTGTAAATAGAATGGTTTGGTCAAAAGAGATGAATTTTTAAATAAAAAAGACGAATTTTCAACAAAACACTTATTTTTTTAACCCCAAAATGTGAATTGTGAACAAAGAAGTTCATTTTCAACCTAAAAAAGTTATTTCTTGACAGGACAAATTCTCAACCAAAAATATGATTTAAAAAAGAAAGTTCATTTTTAAGCAAAATAGTTGCATTTTCTAACAAACTTTGCAAGCGTCAAGCGAAAGAGGCCCATTTTCCTCAAGACAGTTGAATTTATATTTTGAATATATGAATTTTCAGCAATAAAATTAATTTTCAACCAAATAGTTATATTAAAAAAAAACATTTTCAACTTAAAAGTATAAACCTTTAAATAAATAACAAGAGTGATCAACAAAATCTACATTTTTAATCGAGAAAGAATAAAAACTAACCCAAACTCTTGCATTTTCAAGTCGAAAAAATGAATGATCTGCAACGCAGTTAAACTTTTGTCCTAAGGGTATAAATTTCCAAACTAAAAAAGTAATTTACTTCCATTTACAACCAAATATTTGAACTTTACAGCAAGAAAGGCGAATTTTGAAGCAAAAGGTTTAATTTTTAATCAAATAGTTGAATTTTCAATCTACAAAGATCAATATTAACACCGAAAAAACTTTTTTTTATTTAAAAAAGAGTTAAATTTTCAGCTGCACAAAAAAATAACAATACTGTTCATTTTTCCCCAAATAGTTAAACTTTTAACCAAGTAGTTAAATTTTCAGTTAAAACAAAAAATGTTGCTCAAAAAGAAACTTTTTTTAACAAAGTCCTTAATTTTTCATCTAAAGAGATAAAATTCCAATAAAATTATTAATCATCAACCAGAAAAAATAATTTTTAAGAATGTAGTTCAACTTTTGACCAAGTAATTGAATTTTCAACCCAAAACGTTGAGGTGTAACGAAAAAACGTAATAGTTGATAGTTTAAAGGAAAAATATTTAAATTTTAAGTAAAAACAGTTTGATTGATCCAAGAAATTAGAAATTGAAAAAAATACATAAATTTAAAAAAAAGTTTGAATTTTAAATCCAAAAATGCGAATTTTCGCTAAACTTGTCTTTTTGTCTGATAAATCTAACAATTTCATTGCATTTTTTTATTCCTTGGTTCAAAATTATTCCACTCTCGTGAAAAGTTGTTCTATTCGTCTTTTTTGCCTGAAAGTTCAATTATTTAGAGATAAATAAAAGTAGTGGGCTGACAATATTTTTTTAAAATTTAATTTATTGGTTTAAAATTAATTTCATTGTTAAATACGTAACTGTTTTGTAAAAAAGTTGTCTTTGTACCTTGAAAATTCAACAATTTCATTGATATTTTTTCTTCATTAAAAATTAAAGTCTTGTTAAAAACTCGTCTATTTTACTTGAAAGTTCAATTATCTAGTTACAAATAAAACTACTTGGTTCAAAATATTTTTTTTTAAAATGAAAATGAAACTGCTTATGGTTTTATATTGCATTTAAACACCTCTTTCAAGCCAAGAAGATGAATTTTTACAAATCTCATATTTTCAGCCAAGTTTTTTTAAATTAAATTTTTTCATTTTTGTTGCCAGCTCTACTACACAGATAATAGACTTCACTAAAAAAAAGCAATGTTAAACATTTGTGTAGGTAGTAAATTTCTTTGTTTGAAAAAGTGAAGGATAAAATTGGAAAAGAATGCGGTAGGAACTGAAGTGTTATGACCCAGAGACGCAACAGGATCATTTGCGTCGTTACGCTTTACTTCCGACGAGCTAAGATCGTTATTATTTACTACTATTACTTTACATTTTTCCCCCATAAGAGTATTTTTATTCCGAAATGTAACTTTTTGGTCAAATTTTTTTTAATCAATCTATTTAACTGTATTGTTAACAATTAGTCTTTTGTGGCATCCCATTTGTTAACATTTTTTTTTAATTTTTTAATTTTTGTAGAAAATCAATCTTATTGCTTAAAGGTTGACCTAATATTTAAAAAAAATAATTTTCTGGATTGAAGATTTATCTCTTCGATTATACATTTAATTTTTTGGTAGAAAACTCTTTTCTTAAAATAAAAATCAACTTTTTTCACTTAAAATGTAACTATTCCATTTTTGCTTTGAAATTGACCTTTTTCACTTTAAAATTCAATTACTTGGGCTGAAATTTGTCTACTTTTTTCAACAGTTTTTTTTTAAAGATATATGTCTTTGGCTGAAATTTTTGTTGAAATTTCGCCTTTGTTTGGTAGAAAATTTATCTTCTTGGTCGAAATGTCATCTTTCTTGGTTGAGAGTACAATTGTTTCATTAAAATTATTTACCTGTTTTAGTTGAGCATCCAAATATTTTGTTCAAAATTCGTCTTTTTGGGTTGAGTTGAACTATTTTTTTATTATAAATTTCAATCTTTTTTGTTGGAGGTTCGTTTTTTTTTTTTTTTAATTAACTTTCTTTGGTTTGTAATTAAAATTTTAGTTCAAGATGCATTTTTCAGTTGAAAATTCATCTCTTTGTTTGAAATTTAACTATTTTTTTGCAAAATTATCCATTTTGTTGGATTCTACTGAATTTTATCCAATTTTATTTTACTCAAAATTATCACTACTATATTTTTCGTTAATTGAATCTTTATTGATTTAAAGTTCAAATAATCTGGTAATAAGTGAAATCCTTTTTTTAAAACAAATTCTTTGTTTAAGATTTATCTATCTCGTTAAAAGTTATGTTTAAAATTAGTAATTTTTGTAAAAAATGTAACTTTTTAGTTAAAGACTAATTTTTTTGGTTTAAAGTTCCAACATTTCAATACAAATTAATGTATTTAGTTGAAAATGCATCTTTTGGTAGAAAATTAATTTTCTTGAATAAAAATGATCTTATTAGGTTTTCAAGAATCTTCTACTTCTTTTGCTTAACTGAATCAATAAGTCATTTCAATAATGTATAATAATATTAAGTAATTGTTAA
>NC_046662.1:66348695-66350479 GCF_010883055.1 Belonocnema kinseyi | reverse complement strand
TATCAGCCTTGGAGGAGATTATGTTGAGAAATAAAAAAAAAATTCTTAAAAACGTTGTTTTTCTTGGTCAGGCCGGAAACTTATCAATCCACCCTCGTAGATCAATTCTGAAAGTTGAATCTTCGAATCGTACTTTTTAGAAGACAGTTTAATTTTCAACCGAGTAAGACTTTTTTTACCAGAAATGATGAATTTTCAAGCCAAATGGACACATTTTTCCAAAAAGAAGTTTTCAAAAAAGGAATTAAATTTTTCACTAAAAAAGATGTAAATTTTTCAGAAAATTTCAAGTAAAAATAGTTATACTTCTAATCAAATATTTGAATCTTCAAGCCAGAAGAGTAGTTTTTTATAAGTCATTTTTACAAAAAAAGATGGCGCGCATTATTTTTAATAAAATAATACAATTATCAACAAAATAGTGAAATTTATAACCAGTTAGTTGAATTTCTAATCAATTAAGTAGTTTAATTTACAAAATAAAAAGACTCATTTTTCTGTATAATTTAATTAAAGACTGCTACAATTTAGATCAATCATTGAAATCTTGAAGCCAAAAGACGAAATTCTTAGAAGACAGTTTGATTTTCAACCAAAAAATAATCTTTTCCAAGAAAGACGACTTTTCAATTCAAATGGACAAATTCTATCCAAAGAGAAGAATTTTCAAAAAAGCAGTTCAATTTTTCACTAAACATGGTGAATTAAAAAAATGTTTTTTAATTTGAAACAAAATAATAAAAATTTTAATAAGAAAGTGGAATTGTTAATCAAATAGTTGAATTTTCAACCCACAAAGTCTCTTCTACCAAAAAGGATGAATTTTGAAACAAAATGGACAAATTTTTTTCCAAAAAGAATAGTTTTCAAAAAAGTAGTAGAATTTGCCAATAAACAAGATGAAGTTAAAAAAAATTGAATGTCTAAAAAATTAATAAAGTTTTCAATGAAGTAGTGGATTTTTCATCAAAAAGTTGAATTATCAAGTCAAAAATGCGAATTTTTGAGAAGATTTCAATCAAAAACAGTTACACTTTGAACCAACTAGTTAAATTTTTTTAATAAAAAGACGATTTTTTCAGAATACAGTATAAATTTCAACCCAGAAAGACTTTTTATACAAAAATAATGAATTTTTAATCCAAAAGGAGGAGTTTTCTACACAAAAAGAAGAGTTTTTGAGAAAGAAGTTAAAAAGTTGACTACAAAGGATTATTACTTTCTCATATAAAAAAGCTCTTTAAAAAAGAGTTAAATTTTCATGAAAATAATACTAATATATTTTTAATGAAATAGTAACATTTTTAACCAAATAATCAAATTTCCAAGTCCAAAGGAGGATTTTTTTTAGAATACATTAATCATAAACTGTTACAATTTTTACCAAATAGTTGAATCTTCAAGTCAAAAGACTAATTTTTTAGAAGACTGTTCAATTTTCTATCAACAAAGACTCTTCTACCAAAAAGATTAATTTTTAATCCAATTGCACAAATTTTCTATCCAAAACGAAAAATTAAAAAAAGGCAGTTAAATTTTTCACCAAAAGAGATGAATTTGTGAAAAATCATTTGAACTAATAACAAAATGATAAAAATTTTAACAGAAGGGACAAATTTTCAAAAAGATGTTGTATTTTCAACAAATATTAAATATTTTCACAAATAGTAGAATTTTTAACTAAAAGATATAAGTTCTTAGGCAAAAAGAAATAAAAGTGCAGTTCTTATTAGGGTCTATTAATTCAGTTCGCAAACAAATTTATTATTGAAATATTTATTATT
>NC_046662.1:66311767-66348595 GCF_010883055.1 Belonocnema kinseyi | reverse complement strand
AAGCTATCTAAGGATGGTACTATAGAACGCCACCTCAAGGTAGGCCTAGTGGCGCCATCTCTTGGTCAGGCCGGAAACTTATCAATCCACCCTCGTATTTGGGAGAAATAACGAAGCAAAGGGAGGAATCCTTTTCCTTCGTCATTAGCATCGTTGCCCTTTACTTCCTACGAGCCGAGACCGTAATTAATATTAGGGATCGTCCATAAACTACTGCGTTACCACTTAAGCCCTAAGGGGTATGATGAATGTTTTTAGTAGAAAATTAATCATTTTGTTTAAAAATCTAGGTTTTTAGTTAAGAATTCCACTTTTTGGTTAAGAATTCTTGAATATGATTGAAAATTCATCTTTTTTTTAGGAAATTAATCTTTCTGCTGAAAAATTCATCTTTTTTTGTTAAAAAGAAATTTTTGATTCATAATTCTTAAATTTTCTTGAAAATTAGGCGTTTTTGGTAGTAATATAATGTTTTTTTTTAAATTCACTTTTTTTTGCTGAAAATTCAACTTTTTGGTTAAGAATTCTTAATTTATGGTCAAAATTCAAATGATTTTGGTAGAAAATTATTCTTTTTGTTTAAATTCTCATCTTTTTGGTTAAAAATTTAACAATAAGGTTTTAAATTTGAAATTCTTTCTTGAAATGTAAGTTTTTGGTTACTTATTTAAAAATTTGTCTTTTTTGATAGTCAATTAATCTTCTTGTTTCAAAATTCATATTTTTAGATGGAAAATTCAACTTTTTGGTGGACAATTCATGTATTTTGTGGAAAAATGGTATTTTTGGCAGTAAATTAATCTTTTTGTTTAAAAATTCATCTTTTTTAATGGAAAATTCAACTTTTTGCTTCAGAATTCTTAAACTGGATTTCAAATTCATCTTTTTGGTAGTAAATTAATCGTTTTCTTTTTAAATGAATCTATTTGTTTTAACATCCACCTTTTTTAGTTAGAAATTTATCAAATTAACCACTAGGTTTTAAAGTTGAAGTACTTTCTAAACATTTAACTTTTTGTTAAGAATTGTTAAATTTTATTGAAAATTCGTCTTTGTTGGCAGTAAATTTATCTTTTTGTTTAAAAATTCATATTACTTAATGGAAGATTCAACTTTTTGTTTCAGAATTCTTAAATTGGGTTTCAAATTCATCTTTTTTGGTAGTAAATTAATCGTTTCTTTTTTAAATGAATCTATTTGTTTTAACATCCATCTTTTTTAGATAAAAATTAATCCAATTAACAACTAGGTTTTAAAGTTGCACTACTTTTTTAACATTCAACTTTTGTTAATAATTGTTAAATTTTATTGAAAATTCGTCTTTTTAGTTCATAATTCTTAAATTTGGTTAAAAACTCGTCTTTTGTTGGTAGTAACTTATTTTGTTTTATTTAAAAATTCATCTTTTTTAGTTAGAAATTCAACTTTTTAGTTCATAATTTTTAAATTTGGTTCAAAACCATTCTTTTGTTGGTAGTAAATTATTTTGTTTTGTTTAAAAATTCAACTTTTTCATTGAGAATTTTCGCATTTTGTTAATAATTCGATTTTTTCGGTATAAAATTCATCTTTTTGTTTAAAAATTCATCTTGTTAGTTAAAATGTAACATCTATGTTCTAAAGTTGAATTACCTAATCCAAATTTAACTTTTTGGGTAAGAACTTTTAAATTTGGTTAAAAATTCGTCTTTTTTGGTAGTAATTTATGTTTATATTTAAACATTCATCTTTTTTAGTTAAAAATTCAACTTTCTGGTTGAGAATTCTTAAATTTGGTTAAAAATTCAAATTATTTTCGTAGAGTATTAATACTTTTGATTAAAAGTTCATCTTTTTGGTTAAAAATTTAACAACTAGTTTTTAAAATTGAAATGATTCCTTAAAAATAAGAAAATAAGTTTCATTCTTTCTTAAAAATTCATTTTTTTGGTTGAGAATTTTCAAATTTTATTGAAAATTCCTCTTTATTTAGTAGCAAATTAATCTTTTTGGTGAAAATTTAACAACTTTGTTTTAAAACTAACTAATTTTTTTTAAACTAACAAAAAATTTTCTTTCTTTAAAAAATAAACATCTTGTTTCATATTTCCTCTTTTGAGTAACAAATGTAACAACTACGTTTTAAAGTTGAACTATTCTCTTATAAATGCATGTTTGGTAGGCTGTTCAAAGTTTAATTAAAAATTCATCCCTTTGGTTGGAAATTGAACGGCTTTGTTGAACATTTCTGGAGTAGGATGGAGTAGGATCTTTTTTTCAAGAAATAATTTTAATTTCCTTTTTTTGTTGTTGAAAAATTACTTCAGTAATTGAAAATTTACATATTTCATTTTTGATCGAAAATGATTATTTTTTAAGTAAAAATTCAGTTTTTTGTTAAAATGGATATATTTTGTTAAAAATTCAGTTTTTTGGAAATTCATCTTTTTTCGGTATAAAATTGACGTCTTTACCAAAATTTCGTATTTTTATTTTAAACATTAAAGTGTTTTGTATAGAAAATTCACCATTTTGACTTGAAAGCTCAATCTTTTTTTTTAATCAACTATTTTGTTAGAAAATCATTTTTTTCAAACTTTAAAATAATTAATTTTTTGATAAAATGATGGACTATTCCATTTTTTGATAAAAATGTACTTTCTTAGTTGAAAAATTTATTAATACCGGGCTTAACTGACATAAAATTCAATTAAGCACATTTCAATACTTACATTGAAAATCAATTTTTGATTTCAATTGTTGATTTATTACCAAAGCTTAACAAAAAATCAGTATAAACGTAAAATCGAGTTTTACCTGAAGGCTACGTTACTCTCGAGTGGGTTGGGGATTAGATTTATAGCCAAATCTACGGTTTTGAACAAAAGTGAGGGGGGGGGGGGGTCAAACTTTCCGAAAATTGGTAACGTAGTTTACGGATGATCTCTTGCTACCACATTTAATTATTCCCCCTAGAAGTATATTTATGCTATATCTATATCTATATCATCGATGGAAACGGGGATCTTGTCACAAAGCTAGTTTAAATTTTCTTGAGAAACAGATGGTCTTAAGACTTTTAAACCGAAATATTCCTCCCAGGGGCTAGAGTCGGGAATTTACAGAATATATATCAGTTTGAAGAAACGTGCCCCGCCTAGGCTTACTTTTCTACAAAACCGCTGTCATTCTTCCTAGCTTGACTACTCCACTGGATCCTTTTTCCCCGCCTTCAGGATGTTTCTAATTACAGGGCGCTACATTTTCCCTCTACCTTTGTTCGCTTACTCGTTCCTCGTTCCGAGAGCAGCCTGGACTAAAGTACCTAACGATGTCGATAATGATTATGATTGATTTTGAACGGTACAAGAGTACTAGACTAGAGTACTGGTAACTAGACAACCCGCGAACAGCATTTAATCTCCTCGACGAATCACGTCGGTGGAACTCACAATTATTCTTTTTACACCCTGGCAATCGTTCTGCAAAGTCCATTCATTTTTCCGGAGGCAGGATTGGCCTCCTGGGGCTCTAGGCCCTGGGGCGTTAGAAAAAACAAACATATTTTTATTTTCCTTTGGAATAGAGATAAAAAGTTGATAGTAGGTGACAAAATTACTGCGTCTAAAGAAAAACAAAAATATAAAAATTCTTTAGTTTGCGCAACCGTTTTAAACGTTAATATATGGAAAATTTTTATTAATTCTGAATATTTTAGGGCCGCAAAGGTTTCTTTTCCAATTAAGATACATAGCAAAAGTTTTATTGTTCTGCCATTAATATTCTCGGTGGCTCATAATCGGGAAAACTAAGAATCAATCTGAAATTTTCAGCACCAAGAAAAAGCCGGGAAATAGAGGGAAACTTCTTTAAAAAGGGAAATTTTCCAGATTTGTTTTTACTTTTTTAATGATTCTTGTTTTGCTTTCCGAGTAAAAAATTTAGAATTACGCTCAAGTATGTATACTTCCTTTTGCAGATATTTACTAACATGGTAATTAGATTAGTAATTAATTTTTATAAATTTAATAAAGGATTTTCTCTTTTCCCTATATTCTAATTGGAAGAAAAATTAATTATTTTGTTGAAAATTAGACTGTTTTTTTAGAAACTTATCTTAGTTGGTTAAAGGTAAATTATTTTAATTTGAAAAGTCTACTATTGATTATATTTTTGTTTCAGAATTAATATCATTTGTTTAAAAATTCTACTATTTACTCAAAAATTTAACTATTTTGTCAAATATTGAACTATTTTCTTGCAAAATTATCTTAATTCTTCGAAAATTCATCATCTTTGATTTAAAGTTGATTCCTTTTAATTTAAAATTTCTACTATTATGCTTCTGTTCCAGAATTAGTCTATTTTGTTTAAAAATTCTACTTTTTGGCTAAATAGTTATCTGATTTTTGTTTAAAATTTATATTTTTTCATAAAAAGTTGATTTTTTATTCGAAAAATCCATACTATTAGATTTTTGGATCAAAATTAACCTCGTTTAGTTACAAATTCTTTTATTTGGATAAAAATTCAATTAATTTGAGAAAATTCCACTATTCTGTCAAAAAGTGATCTTTTTTTTAAGACTTATTCTCTTTGGTTAAAAGTTTATTGTTTTGATTGAAAAGTTTACTATCAATTATATTTTTTGTGAAAAATTAATTTGATTTGGTTAAAAATTCAAATATTCGTTCAAAAATTCAATTATTTTGTGAATATTTAGCTGTTTTCTTACAAATTCATCTTTATTGTTTAAAAATTCATCTTCAATAGTTTAAAGTTAATCCTTTTTAATTGAAAAGTTTACTATTATAGTTTTGATCCAAAATTCATCTATTTTGTTTTAAAATGTACTATTTCGTTAAAAATTGAAATATTTTGTTGAAAATTCAAATCTTTGGTTGAATAAATGTCTGATTTTTGTTGAAAATTCTTCTTTTGTAATTACAAAAGTTTTATTCGAAAAGTCTATAATATTAGATTCTTAGTTGAAATTTAACATCTATTAGTTAAAAATTCATCTATTTAGATGAAAATTTAACTATTGCGGCAAAAACTTATCTTTTTTAATTAAAGATTTTTTGGGTTAAAGGTTAATTGGTTTTTATTTGAAAATTCTACTATTAATTATATTTTTTATTCAGAATTAATATCATTTGGTAAAAATTCCACTATTCGGTTAAAAATTTAATTACGTTGTTGAATATTTGACTACTCCCTTACAAAATCATATTTTATGTTCAAAAATTCATTTTCTCTAGTCAAAAATTAATTATTTTTATTTAAAAAGTCTACTGTTATATTTGTGAGAATTAAACTCTTTTAGTTGAAAATTCTGCTATTTGAATGGAAATTTAATCGTTTTGTTGAAAATTTAACTATTCTAGAATTTTATTTTTAATTTTTAAACTCTTAAAAATTTAACTTTTTTGGTCAAATATTCATCACGTACGGTTCCAAATTAATTCGTTTCAATTTAAAAATTTACTATTATACGTTTGATTCACAGTTAATCTCTTTTCTTAAAAAATTCTACTATTTGGTTAAATGTTTTACTATTCTGTTAAAAATGTATGTTTTTTTTTAATAAAAGATCATTTTTTTATTTAAAAAGTTTTTTTAAACCACGACCTTCGTTCTACAACGTGGATTGATTGATTCTTCTGCGGTCAGGGTCGCCACTTTAGCCGCATCGAAAAACCAACATATTTTTCTTTTCCTTTGGAATAGAGATCAAAGAACCAAAATTACTGCATCTAAAAGAAAACAAGAATAAAAAATTTCTTTTGTTCGCACAACAACATCAAACGTCAAAATAAGACAAATTTGATCATTTCTCAATATTTAAGAGCCAAAAGTGTTTTTTTTTTTTACTATTATCACGATACATAGAATAGAATTTTAAGCACTGGAAATAAGCCACGAAATAGCCGTAAATTTGTTTGAAACCGGAAAATTTTGAAATTTGTTTTTCCTTTTGCAATAAAGATCCCATTGCTTTTCGAAACAAAATGTATTAAAAATTGTGCTTAATGTTACTTTCTTTTAAAATATTTAAGATAGTAATTGTGTAGATAATTAATTTATATACATTTAGATAAATTTATACAAATTTATATAATTAATTACTGATAATTGAAATGATTATTTTCTAATTTAGGGATACTTTTAATGACACTTTGGAGATAGAATTGGCTCTTTTCATGCGAAAAGTCACAATTGATATTTTGAAATAACATCAGACTATTTCGTTGTAAATTTAATTATTTTGCTGAAAATTCAAATGATTTCTACAAAAATCACCTTTTCTGGTAAAAAATTAAACGGTTTTGTTGAAGATTCGTATTTTTTTATAGAAAGTTCATTCTATTTGGATTGGAAATTTCTCTTCTGGTAGAAAAGTTATCTTTTTTGCTTGAAAATCCATCTTTCTTCTTTGAAGATAAAACTTTTTTCTCACATGCTCATCTTTTTGTCTTGAAAATTAAACTGCTTGATTATAACTGCAACTTTTTAGTCAAAAATAATTTTTTTTACTAAAAATTGTTCTTTTCCATTTGTATGATTTTAAGAAATTCAAACAGAATGATATTATGAATTATTTATAGGACCTATGAGAATTTAAAATATTTTTGGATTACGAGGAATTTTATCAGCTCTCCCAAGATTTTATATATTCTTAGTAATTTTAAAATCTATCAAGATATTTTAATAATTTTCCCAAGATTTCTAGTATTTCACGGAATTTTATAATATTTTCATGGATTTCACATAAATTATCTTCAAGAATCTAAAATGATTTGAAAGGTTTGATACAATGTTGAAAGTTTACAAAAGGAATTTTTAATTGACTTGAATAATTTGAAGGATTTTTCAAGAATTTCACATATTTTAGGGTATTCTAAATATTTTTCTCAGTAATTAAAAGAATTCCCAGGAACTTTGAATTAATTTAAATAATTTGATGTAATTTTTAAGGATTTGAAATATTGTAGAAAATTTTATATTATTTTAAGGCATTTTCATAAGGTTGACAAATTTGTAGGGATTTCAAAAGATTTAAAGTAAGTTGAAATATTCTAAGAAGTTTGGATAATTCTAAGGCATTTTTAATTTAATTGAATAATTTTAAAGAACAAAGGAATTTACCGTTATTTACGGTATATTTATAGATTCCTAGCCATTTTCAAGTGATTAAAAAATTTTCAAGGAATTTCCAAGGTTTTAAATGATCTTATGAGATTAAAAAAAATTTTCATAGGCTTTTAAAAAATTATCTACAATCGGATTTATTCCCAAAAAGTATGGAATTTCGTAGGGGTTTAAAGATTTGAAGAGATTGTCAATTATTTGCCATTAATTAAAATTTATTTTAAATTCACTCTGAATCCTTATTTATTTATCCTGAATTCTTTACAATTCTTTAAAATTCTCTTACATTTTTTTAATTAACTTTTTTTAAAATTCATTCTGAAGCATTTTAAAACGTTTTTTAAGTTCAAAAGAACATTAGGGTCAATCCATTTCCTAAGTGTCAGAGTTTTTAAGGTGGCCTAGCGATTTTGACGAAACTTGGGAAAACCTTAGGGTTGGATGAGTGAGTTTTATTTTTAAAATGGTTTCCCCAAAAAATTGTTAAATTCAGGAGTTTATAGGATTTTTATTTTGAGACCCGAATTTTTTTTAACCGTTGAGCATCCAAACCGCTGATTGAATTTTAATGACTTTACAGATGTTGCGTATAATTTACAGGCATTTTCAATCAAATTCTCAAACAAAATTATTGACGAAAAAGGCACCAAAATTCGGAACAAAATATCAATTTAATTTTTTTGGTCATAAAAATGTTTTTAATCGTTGTTTCTTTTTCAATATCAATATTTCAAATCCTTATAATTGTCCACCTCGATTCAATCAAATTTATCGAGATTAGGTCACTAGTCACATTATTCTAAGTTAGAATTTAGTCCTTTTTGGTGTTTCTTCCCGGATGACTGGAAAATCCCGGAAAATAAAATTACCGACACTTTAATATAATAAACACTTTACTTTAATAAAATGTTAGAATTGGAAAATTCCCGATAGTTTATGATATTACTGAATTTGAAAATGCCCGAATAATAAAATTCCCGGCAGAAAATTTTCGTATTATAAAATATCCGAGATAGAAAATTTCCGACAAAAAATTTCCGAATTATAAAATTACGGAATTCAAGCAATTAAAATTTTCTTTTTAAATATAATTTACTTACGAAAAATACAACAGTAAAATATTTTTAATGAAAATAATAAGTGCACAAAATTGAGATCCAGAAAAATACTTTTTTAATCAATGTAATTGAAAATTTAGATAATAATTATAGAAACTTTTAACATTACAAATAATTTGTTGATAAACATATCTGACTACTATATATTTAATAAATAAATGAGATTTATAACGAAATTATCATTTTCTAAATCCTGATATTTGATAATTCGGCCATTTTTGGTTGGGAATTTTTTTCATTCGCTAATATATGAAACGACTGAGATATCACAAAACGTTAAATTCCCGACACTGTAAAATTCCTGAATCTGAAAATCGCCGAATAATAACATTCCCGAATTATAAATTATTCCAACAATAATATTCTCTAATTGGGAAATTTTCAAATAATAAAATCCCCAAACGGTTTATAATTATAGCGAGTTGAGAAATTCCCGAAGAATTAAATTTCCGATTGATAAAATTCTCGAATAATTAAATTCCCAAACAAATGAAATTTCCAAATAATAAAATTATCGAATTATAAAATTTCCTGCCAATTTATAATATCACCGAATAATGAAATTCTCGACAAAAAATTTCGGAATTCAATCAATTAAATTTGCCCAAATAATAAAATTCCTAGAAGAAAATTTTTAATTATGAAATATCCGAAATAGAAAATTCCCGAATTGAAACATTAAAAATAAATGTAAGCTGATAAAAATTTCTGATTATTATACTTTCAATAAAAAGTAATATTGACATGCAATTTTTTTTAATTGTATAAATTAGGCAAGTTCACATATTTTATAATTCGGCAACTTTCTTTCGGGAATTTTTTAATTCGGAAATTTTCGAATTGGGCAATTTTATGAATCGAGAATTTTATTCTTCGAGAATTTTCAAAACCGGGAATTTCAATTTTCGGTATTTTACAATCATCTCACTTTGGCAGTTTAAATAGTTTAATTCTAAGTAAATTAAATTATGAAGCTCAGAGACTAATAAATTGAAAATTGATAAATTAAAATAAAAAATTTTTGTATTCCCTTTATAAAAGATTCTATATGGATCGTTCTTCAGCACTTTTAATTCCACAATCTAATTTACCAAATGGATATCCAGGCATCTGCATCATTCTGGGCTAGATTTATTTAATATTCTATATCTATAATAAATTCAAAGTTGAGAGAAAATTATTTGAGCTGGTCGAGAACATGTGAGTGTTATAACCATTGTTTTTTGTTCGTCCGTTATAATGCAATTGGTGCCCAAGTGGCCAAATCTCTCTTTTGAAATATTTTAATTTAGAACAGATCTAGTAACAGGTGTTGAGTAGGAGTTGTTAATGCTTTTCCACTTTGGCTGGTCTAATTTGTAAAGATAGATTGCTGAGATTGGTGAGTGAAGAAAGTCAAACAAATTAATTATAATGTTATATGTAGTAAACAGATTTCTAAACCAATAAAAGAAGATTCATTGTATATTTTGTTTAAAAAAGTATAACTTATAGAGAGGTTCATTATAATTTCTCACATATCGTAAATCTATAAATAAATATAAAAATATTCAAATAGAAACATAACAAAAGTGTTTTCTTTATCGCTTTTTTTATTTTGAATCTATATACTTATTTTTTTGCACTATTTCACATAAAGTTCATAATTTTAGTTGAAAATTCTTGTCTTTTGTTAAACAGTAATTTTTTAACTAAAAATTTAACTATGCAATATTTTGGTTCAAAATTGATCTTTTCTCGTTGAAAACTCATTTGTTTTGTTAAACTATTCGTCCCTTTGTTTGAAAATGAAACAAATTTCTTGAAAATTTAACTCTTTTGTTAAAAATTCATTTTTTGTGTTGAAAATTTAACGTATGCAGTTAAAGACATATCATTTTATTTGGAAATTTATCTTTTTGGTCGAAAATTAACTTTTTAAACTAATAATTTAACTACGCAATGTTAATCTGCTTGATTGAAAATTGAATTCTATATCACTCTGTTTAAAAATGTAACTTTTTTCTTAAATTAGTTTTCTTTACTGGCAATTTTTTCTAAACTGAAAATAAAGCTTTAATTTTACTTAAATATTTTTTCATTTTAATTAAAAATTCATGTCTTTCGTTGAACAATAACTTTTTTGTCTGAAAATTTCACTATTTAACTTTTGGTTGACAATTTATATATTTACGTAAATATTCATGTATTTTGTAGGAAATTCGTTAGTTAAATGAGTTTCATTAAAAATAATTTGTTTGATAACTAAAAATATAACCCTTTCATTCTTGATAAGAATTTTTTTAAGTTCAAAATCAACTGTTTGATTAAAAATGTTCTTCTTCAGTACAACATATAATTATTTCTTTAAAATATCGTCACTTTCGTTCAAAATAAATCTTTCTGGTTTAACATTCAAATACATATTTGATTGAAAGTTAAATTCTTTTATTAAAAATTAATATTTTTTCTTGTAAATTCAACTAATACAGCTAAAGATTTATCATTTTAGTTGGAAAATTAATGCTTTAGTTCAACATACATTTTTTAGTGAAAATTTAACTATTGAATTTTTGATTGACAATTTATATTTTTGAGTTGAAAAATCATGTATTTTTTAGGAAATTCGTCTTTCTTGGTCAAAATTGTTTTTTTTGGTTGACTGACAAATTTTTTTGGATTGGTAATTGACCTATTTTGTTGACCATAATTCTTTTTTTTCAATTTGAAACAGTTTCAAGTAATCTTTTTTGTTTGGCAACCAAATTAAACTGTATTGTAGAAAATTCATTCTTTTTTTTAATTCTTAAATGAAAACTTAAAAGATCCATTTTTTAATTAGCGTTTTTTAAATAACAGATGCATCGATTAAGTTAAAAACATTTAAACGAAAAAAAATAAACAAAAAATTAAGAAAATAAAATATGGACTAACATTACACTAGCAGGTTACTCTATTTAGTTACAGATTTATGTAATTAATTCAAAATTTATATCTTTTAGTAGATGTCTAATCTTTTTCATTGAAAATTCAACTAATCAGTCAAAAATTTATTTATTTTATTGAAAATTTTATCTGTTTGGTAGAAAATAAATGTTTTTGGTTAAAAAACAAACTATTTGGTTTAAATATAATGTATTTTGTTATAAACTAGTACTTTTGGTCGGAAATTAATCTTTTGTATTGAAAATTCATCTCTTGGGCTGGAAATTTAACTATTCGGTTACAAATTCAATTGTTTTGTAGAAAGCTCATCCCCATGGTTAATAACATAAATATTTGGTTGAAAATTAATCTTTTTTAATTAAAGATTCAAGTATTTTGTAAAAAATACGTTTTTATTGGCTAAATTCAACTTCTGTTTATTTATTTTAAAGAATTTTTTTTAACATCGAGTATTACAACAACTAATACTATTTTCTGAGAAGTTTATTCTTTGGTTGTAGATATTTGGAAAAATATGGTAAAAAAAATCAACTATACGGTACAAGTTTAAAATTTGTTGTAAAAAATTCGTTTTTTTATTGAAAATTAATTCTCTAAAATGAAAACCTATCTACCCTAGTTTCTTCCAATGATGGACCTTTTTTAATTAAAGAATTCTTAAAAATCTAACTATTTGGTTAAATATGTATGTATTTTGTTACAAATTCATCTTATCTGGTGAAAAAATCATCTTCTTGTTTGAAAATTCAACTATTTAGTTAAAAATATATGTATTTTATTAAAAATTAATTTTTTTGGTAGAAAACTAATCTCCTGTGTTGAAAATTAATATGTTTTGCAGAAAGCTCATCTTTTTGGTTAAAAATATCAAATGAAATATAAATATAAATAAATAAATAAACATTTGTTAGAAACCTGACCTTTTTAATTTAATTTATTTGTTTTTAATTAAAAAAAATCAATTCTGGTTTAAATGATCATTTATTACATTTTTTCAGACTTAATCTTTTTCCATTTTAATGGTTCCTAATTAATTTCTGTAAATCTTCATGGAGGCTTCTGAGCACACTTCAGAAAAAAATTATGTTAAAATTGTTTATTTAAAAATAGTTATTTAAAGGTTTAGTTTTTCTTTGCTCTTTAGGGAAAAGTCACAATTTTTATTTAATCCAAATGATCAAGGCCTGATTTTATTCTTTGAAGGATTCTCTAAATTTCTATTTGGGTTGATTTTATTTTTAAGGAAATTCATTGAGAAATCACACAGTTATTATTGTTATAAACAATCATCGTTTAAATTTTAATTAGCACCACTTGAATATAATTGTATTGAATCCTTCATAGAATAAAATGAGGCCTTGTTTATTCGGATTAAATATGAATTGTAACCGTTCACTAAAGAGAAAGCAAGAACTTAAACTTTAAATAACTACTGTTAAATAAACAATTTTAACCTGAATTATTTTCACCGAAGTCTCCTGAGAATCTTCCGTCAAGATTTGCGGAAATCAATAATAGATATATTTTTTTAATTATTTTTATTTTAGAAATCAGTTTAAATATTGGCGACTTTTGAGATTGATTGTACGTAGTGTATATCCTTAACGCACGGTCCCTAATCAGCCACCGAGATCATTTTCCAGGATGTTATGATTCGTTGAGATAATGGACATTTTTTTCTAGAAGATGAACGATTTCTGAGAAAATTGTGGTTTTAGTATCCCTTTTTTGCAAAATAATAACAAAATAGTGTAATCGTTCAAAAAAGTTTAAAATAGTGTCCACAAAGTCCGAGGCCTGCAATATCTAAAAAGAGGTTGAAGTACCTCTCGGCTGATTAAATCCGGTACATAATCGGAAATCAAAATGAACAGTGCACTATGATTTGATGCTTTCTTGAGAAGAGCCAACCGGAAAAATGTTAACGACTAGGATGATGACCAGATTGGCCAGAGGAGGATCTGTTGGAAGGATAATCCAGGTTTATAGTTCGTAATTACACTCCCAAGAATAGTGGAAATTAAATGTATTGCTGGTCTTGGATTGCGACCGCCATTTGTTATAGCTAATAAACTTTACGACCTTGTCCTTATGCCAAGAGCCTATACGAAGGGAAAAAAGTTCAGCGTTTAGTGACACTGTCCATAATGTGACAGTTGCGGCTGCTGTTAACCAAAATGACATTTGCGGTGGATCATGGTGGATTTAGGTGGTAGTACTGGAGTCGTGGAGGATTTATGGATCAGGAGTAAACATAAATTCAATCCAATGTGTGTAACTGATAAATAGTATCTAATAACTGAGCTCGGATTTCAATTAAGCCACTGCTTTTCTGTTTTGTTTGATATCGTACAGTGAATATTATACACTGGAACCGCATTTATATCCCCTCTCACTTATATCACCGACCATTACTGGGACAGTTACAAAAAGCTATCCCACATAAACACAATTTTAAAATGGTGAATAGAAATTTTTGATACAAAAACCGTTATAATAACACAGTAAACCCCAGAAATAAATTTGATCTTTAAATTGCACCGAAACAATTTCCCCCATAAATTAAAAAATCCTAGCAGCAATCATTTTTTTAATCATCTCACTTTATTTAAATGATTTTAACCAAAAAATTATTTACCTATTGTTACAGAATGCGCAGGCTTCACGTTGGTTAGTTTATAATTTATAGTGTTTGTTTACAATTTTTGAAGTCTTTATCAAAGTCGACAGAAACTAAAGGTTTGTTTAACGAAAGTGAAGGACTGAACTTGGTTGATTTTTCGCTATTGAGTATTCTAAGATTACGCCATACTCGGTCAATAACGTCAAAATCTATGAGGTCAAACTACTTGGTGGACTGCAAAGCATTGATTACATAGGAGTTTGACTAAAATTAATTTTTGTAGACGAAAGTAAGTGAAAAATCGTGATATGGCTTTGCTTCTCAGATAGAAAAGCCATTTCTTTAATTATTATTAGCAATTAGGAAAGTGTGCGATTTAAACAATCGATGAAGAAAAAATATAATGTGCCTGGATTGAGGTTAGGTTGCATTTTTGTGATAGTTGGCAGTCAAAATTTTTTAATTTTCGTGGTTCGTTAAAGTGTGTTTTTCAAAAATGTCAAGAGATTATTTTTTCACTTAGAGAAAATAAAAATGATCAAAGACTGTAATCCTTCTTAGAAATCCTATAAGACTTCCTGAACATCCTTAAACTTCCCCGACTTTTTTTTAAGTCCCAAGAAATTCTTTGCAATCATTTCAAATCTTTCGAAGTATCTCGAAATTGACTAAAATTAATTTTTATCACGTAAAATCTTGAAAATATTTTAAAATTCCTTTAGATCCCTTAAAAATCCTTAAAACCTTTAAATTTGTTCAAATCCATTAAAATCTGTTTAAATAACGTTTCAAAAATTAGTTTGAAATGCTTTAAGGCCAGTAAAACTGTTTTAAAATCTCACAAAGTAACGTGTAAATCCTTCAACCTTTTTTGATTTATTTTAAAATTATTTTTAATCCTTTAAAAAGTAACTTTAATCTTTAAAGTCTTCCGATTTTTTTAACTCCCTTCATCTGCTTTGCAATAATTTCAAATATTGTAAAATTGACTAAAATTAATTCCAATATTTTAAATGCAAAATCCTTTAAATTGTCTTAGGCTTCATAAAATATCTTGAAAATCCTTAAGTCAATCAACATTTTTAAATACCTTGAAATCTCCTAAAATTCATCACAACTTTTTTAATAACTTTTCAATAACTCGCTTGACTTTCTTTAAAAGCACTAAAACTGTAGTAAAATCTTATGAAATCTCTTGTACATGATGAAATATTTTTGAACTATTTTTGAATTCTTTTTAAATCCTTTAAAAAGAAACTTTCAGATTCCGCCAAGTCCCTAGTAATTCTTTAAAATCACTTGAGTTCTTAAAAATCCTTAAGATCCTCCGAATTTTGTTAAACTCCCTTCAAATTCCTTGAAGGCATTAAAAAAATTTCAAAATTGTCTTAAAATTGTCTTAAAATCTTTGAAAATTTCTTTTCAATCTTGAAACGTTTTTGAATTATTTTTAAATCCTTTATAATAAAATCTTAAAATCCCGCAAATTCCCTGTAGTAATTCCTTAAAATCACTTGAATTTTTATAAATTCTTTAAGTTTTTAAAAAAAATCCTTTAACTCCTCCGAATTTTTTTAAAATACCTTCAACTTCTTAAAAATTATTTAAAATTTTTTAAATTGAGTATAGTTCATTAAAATCCTTTGAATTTTCTTAAATTCCGTAACATATTAAAAAATCCCTTGAAACAACCTAAACTGCCTTAAAATTTGATCAAATCTCTTGCAAATCCTTAAACCTTTTTTGATACTTTCAAAAAAATTTAAAGGTCCATCAAAATCGTTCAATTTTTCTGAATTCTTTTAAAATCCTTTCAATTTTTTTGAAATCGTTAAAAATCTCTTGAGAAATCCTAAGGTCACTTAAAGTCTTTTAAAATCCTTTAAAGTCTCTTTTATATAACTTTATTTGATATGAAACTACTTAAAATCACTTCTTATCAAAAAGTATTATGACATAATACGACGGCAATTGAGGATATAACCTTCATTACGGCAAATTATATTTTTTTCGTGATGAATTGCCTATCGCACATTTTCCAAATTGCCAACAATAATGAAATAAATGGCTTTTCTTTCTTGAAAGCAAAGTATATCACGAGTTTTTACTTAATTTCGCTGAAATTAATTAATTTTAGTGAAATTCCTATCTAAACAATGCTTTGCAGTCCACCAAGATTGGTGATTTTTATATTACCGACTGAGCGTGACGCAATATTAGAATATTCAATAAATAAATAAAGTGAGGCGATTTAAAAAATAAATACCGCGATGATTTTCAAATTTATAGAGGAAATTCTTTCAGTGGACCTAGGAGCAGCCGTTTGACATATGACATACGTCAAATAAATATTTTGTTCAGATAAATATTTCCTTTCATCAGATAAACGTAATGCAGCGTTTTTTAAATAAAATTTAAGGTCTTGTGATACTTACAGTTTCCCCGGTTTTTTTGCACCAAAATAAACATTTTTAAAAACTGAATTCGGAGATGCTATAAAATATCATAACGGACGTCCCCGGACTCTTTTTTGATGGATAATAAAAAAAAATTTATTGTGCTAAATAAAAATTATATGCATTATTTTGAGGTTACCTCGTTTTTCATCTCTGCCTTTCCAATAATCTGGAAATTATTTATGAAATAAAATTTTTTGATTGCCTGCGAACAAGGTTATTTCCGGAAGATTAGTTACTATGTTTATTCGTAAGTCCAAAGTTGTCGGCCAAAAATATTGTGTAGTCTGGAAGTAACGCTCGGGTGAATTGTAATACACATAACCTCGAAATATACACGCACGTTGTAAGCAATATCAAAACTTTTTTGATAAAAAAAACACACAAAAAGTATGTGGGGACGTCCATTAGCATGTTCGCTATCATTTCCCAGATTTTGAAGGCAAAATATTTCTTATCCTAGGAAAAAAGCCAGGGGAATCTAACACTGAAAAAATCGATACTATTTCCTAAGCGCTATGCAAATTAAATACATTTTGCTAAATTAAAACTTGTTTTAATTTACCTACAAAAAAAGTATGTGGGGACGTCCATTAGCATGTTCGCTATCATTTCCCAAATTTTTAAGACAAAATATTTATTATTCTAGAAAAATTGCCGGGGGAACCTAAAACTCATAAAATCGACAATTTTCTAAGTATCACATGCCCTTAAAGATAAAATTCATTCCTGAGGCTTACTTCGAGATGGCTACTACATTATTTGATTGATTAGAAAAAAAATACATTATCAATTTTGTAGTAAATTAATATAAATGGATATTTTTTAAGCTAGTCAGATCGCTCATTAGTAGGACAAGAATTGTCGGGTATATCCGTAAGTGGGACAGAAAAGAAGCTAATACTGGGACAAAGAAAATCCAATGAGGTACAATTTACTTACAATGTACAATGGTACAATTGACTTACAATTATAAAATACATAAAAGAGCAAGACTGAATCGTGATAAATCATAAGAAATTTATTTTTCTTTATATTTAAATAAAATTTATATCAACATGTTAACATTTTGCTCACAAAAATAACAAGATATTATTGAATTAAATTATTTAATATTCAAAATATTGTTTAAAAGGTCCACGCATGCCTTTCATTTGATTATTTATTCTAAAAAAAGTTGTTCAACGTAGTTTATTGGAACCTATGATTCTAACCTTAAATTTTTCCAAATGCTTAGGTAAGGAATTTAGTATAATTACTCATCAATTAAAATTTTTAATATAATCAGTAAGTGTGCATTAAAATTTATTATTATAGATTTGCATTAAATATCATAAATATTAACAAGATTAATATCATCGATTTACTTGCAAATTAAACTGTTTGGTTGTAAATTTTGATCTAGAATTCATCTTTATTCAAATTAATACATAAATTGAAAAATGTATCCAAACAATTTGAGTTATTTTTGGTTAAAAGTTTTATTATTCTTTGTTCTTATCAGTCTTTTTGGTTCAAAAATTTATCTTTTTAAATATTAATTTCATCTTTCTTAAGCAAAAATGCAACTGTTTTGGTTAAAATATCAATTATTATACTTCTTGATAAAAAGTTACCCTTTTTTGGTTAAAAATCTCATTAATCGGTTAAAATTTTTACTACTTTGTGAAGAATGAATGATTTTGCTTGAAAATTTTACTCTTTGGTTGTAAATTAACTTGGTTGTTGGAAATCCATATTTTAGAGTTAAAAACATAACTGCTTGGTAGAAAACTCTTATTTTTGGCTTGAGAATTCAGTAATTTTGGGTTTAAAATTTATATTATTATGGTAAAAAATTCAACAATTTGGTGGGAATAGTTTTCTTTTTTGAATGAAAAATCTTATTCGGTTGACACATCATCTCTTTTGGTAGAAAATTTATCTTTTTTGGTAACAAGTCGAACTGTTTGGGTGAAAATTCTTTTTTCTTTAAAATTAATTTAACTGTTTTTAATTTACAATTAGAACATTATTTGGTAGAAATATCAACTATTAAATTTTTTGATAAAAATTCTTTTTTTTGTGTGGAAAATTAGTCATTTTAATTTAAAATTCAAAAATTTGTTAGAAAATTCAAGTATCAGGTTAACCAAAAAGGGTGAATTATGATCAAAAAATATAATATTTGAAATTTCAACCGAAAATTATATATTCATTCAAATCTGAAACCAGTTGAATTATTTTTAAAAAACGAATTTTCAATCAAATTGTTGAAACCCTAACCAAAACAGATTAATTTTCAACCACCGTTGCATTTTTGCTCAGGAAAGATGAAATGTATATCAAAATAGATACATTTTCGAACTAAAAAGTCGAATTTGCCAAAAAATATTTTAAATGTTAATAAAGAAAGATGTATTTTATTTATTTTAAGTCGAAAATAGAAATTTTCAGCAGAAAAAATAATTTGCTTAATTTATTTTAAAAAGTAGATTGATAATATTAATGTGATAAAAATTGATAATATTTCATATTAATCTATAATATTAAATTGCAATACATACTTACTAATTTTTATTGAAAAATTAAATTTATGAGTTACTATTCATATCCGTTTTCATTTAAAATTACTTCTTTGGGCTGTTCCGAAATTTTTAATTTTCCAAAATCTCATTACTTTTTGACAATCACCTTTGGAAATTTCAGGGTGACCGTTATAGATCAAGAGCGATGTGAAAATCAAGTCAGTCAGAGATTTAAAAAAAGTGAAAGTTTCTGCAAGAGGCACTTTAAATAACTGTCCAGGTTAATAAATTCGAAATTTTTTTATTCTATTTATAAAAGCTTCTATGTTTAAAATGTTACAAGCTTAAAGCTCTGTTCGTTGAATATTAATCGTTAGGATAAATGAACAATTGTTCAGGGAAAAGTTAAGCAGAATTTTGAAACTGAAGTTTTGCGTCCATCCTTATATAATATTCTTTTTAGTCATTTTTTGCCTTGGATTTATATTCCTAGTTTTTTAAGTTGCTTCCTCCTGGCAATTGTATTGTTAGCTAAAAATTGTATTATTTTTTTTTTAATTTGATAATTGAAAAAAAGTCTTCCTTATTGGCTTAAAATTGTGCAAAAGTTGACCAATTTGTTAAAAAATCATTTTTTGTTGAATATTCATAATTTAGTTCAAAATTAATCTCTTTCTGATTTGAAAATTTGTTTTTGTTTGGTTTTAAATTAATTTTCTATCTACAAATTTATTTGAAAATTGAAATAACTCGATATATGTTGATGTTTTGTTAGCATTTAATGTTTTGGGTTGAAGACTCATCTCATTGATTGGCAAGTTAACTATTTGATTAAAAATGAGTTTGCTTTGTTGTTTTTTTTGCTTAAAATTACTCCGTTTACTGAAAGTGTAACGAATTTTTGTATTGCCTGAAAAGACTTTATGTATCGAAAATTCGAATTTTTTGTTTGAAAATTAATTATTTTAGTTGAAAATTTATCTTCTTGGTTGAAAATTGGGCAATTTTGTTGGAAATGTTAAAGTTGCCAAAATATAGCGAATTATAAAATATCCGACACTGTGAAATTCTCTCACTAGAACATTCCAGAATTTAAACAATTGAAAAAGAATGTTTCTATTACTATTATTCATTTATTAAAAATACAGTAATAAAGTATTTGAATCAAATACATTTTTTTAAATGCTTAATGTATTTTATTTTAAATTATAGTATAATTTAAAATAATCCGAAATTTAAATGTGAAAATATGCGTATTCGTTTTTTAAAAATTATTTCTCTTTTGAACAAAATATTCTCCTTGTAATATTCTTTTGTATTAAAAGATATTCATTTAATTATTGTTATTTCAAATTTAAAAACAATAATTGTAAATAAAAACTGTAAGTTTTTTTTAAATTCCACACTTTTAGTCAACTTTTTAATTAGAGTACAGTTATAATTATTTTAGCTGAAATCCCAAATTTTTAAAGCAATATATTATTTTTATAAATTATATTCTCTTGGCGTTATATTGCAGTGTTGCATTTTTCAAAAATTTTTAACGTGTTGTTATCTTTTCACTTATATAAGGTAATAATTAATTTAATGTAGCAAACTCAATTGTTTAAGCGAATTGTTGTTGTTTATAACTACGTTCTTCTATATTAATGCTAAATAGCTCCATTTTTATTACTTTCCAAGTTTTCTCCACTATTCAATTAGATTTACGTAACATTTAATAAAAGTTAACAAAAATAATTGTTTAAATAATTTATTATTATTTCAAATGATATTGTCTTAGATAATTGCTAGAAAGTTCAGGGTTTTTCTGAATTTTTACCTTACTTTGAATTTGCAAAGCCTTCTTGTTGTAATTTAATATTACTCCTAATATTTATTATTTGTTCCTAACATTTAAGAAAAAACCGCAATTATCCAACATTACTACAGAAGAAGATAATTGTTAGCAATAATCATTTTTGTAATAATTACGTCTGTTTGATCACATTCATTATTATATCTTTTAAGGTAAAAAGTGGAACAATTTTGTAGTATTTCAAAAAAAAAACTGCAACTTCTTAGATTTATTCGAAGAGAATAGCATTCAAATAATTTTAAAATGTTTAGGTAATTAGGTTTGTGAACTTCAATTAATTCTTAGCTTACTTTAATTGAGAACTTGACAAAAAGAGGAAAATTTCAAAAGAAACTCCATCATTCTAGGATTATGTTGAGAAAACATTGTTATAAATAAGAACAAATGTCTAGAACAATTATTATTTCTACTATGAGTGAAAATTGATATGAACAATCATTAATTGTTTAAACAATGTATTCGAATACATAAATAATATTAGAAAGTAGTATTTTATGTATTAGATACCATTTTTATTTCAAAAACCGCAAAAAATATAATAACCCCCAAAAGAACCCAAAATTCAATTTTTACTTTTGGGTTTATTTTGGACCCTACCAGAAAACAAAATTATGGTGGTGATATTTGAAAACTAATTATTTATTTGTATTATTTTGTATTATTACTTCATTTATATTGCTTACAATATTAATATTTAAATATACAAATATAATTTCCTAGTTATACCAGTTATCATTTATTGATTTTCTTTCTCGAATTTCTTAATTAGTATTATATTAATATACAATTAATTGTAAATTAATTGCACACTGAATATTATTTTGACTCAGTAAAATGTTTTTTCGTGGCTTTAAACGAAACAGAGAACATTAAAAGCGAGGTGTGATTCAGATGTACCGTGGCGCTATTAATTGAAAGATACATAGAGCGACAGCTTTGTAACGAACACTATTTACCAGCAAATCGGTGATATATCGCTCGTGAAGAACATTGTCCCGAGGGGTTTAAAGATTTATTGAGAGTGCAAACATTTGCTTTAAATTTAGACCACCAGAGTTTGGTTTCAAAAAATTCAAAAGTTGTTTAAAACTTTTATTTACTGTCTTAAGAATGATTAATTGTTAGGATTAATTACTATTAATAATGAAGACAACTAACATAATTAGAATTACTTAACTAATTAATATTTGCATGTATACAGAACTGGCAAATTTTATTATAAGTGTACCGGAAGTATATTCACGTGCGCCAAGTGCGTGTTCACGTCAATAGTTTTTTATTTACCTAACATCAAAATGTAAACAATTCAAAAATGCATTTTAAAACAAATTTTTAAATACTAGCAGTTTTTGGTATGATAATTAATCATTTTTAATTGAAAGCGCTTAGAATTTAAAAAAAGAATATTCTCAATGATTTTGAATTTTAAAAAAAGGTCCAAACGAAGCAATTTTGGATTAGGAAAACTCTTGAAAAATACAACATTTAGAATGGAACAAAAAGGAATTCCACTTTAAATTTTTCTCACTAGAATCAGTCAAAATTGAGCGATTTCAGACTTGAAATTTTAAAACCGAAAAGTTTTATTCGAAATATTTTGAAATTGTATCATTTACAATTTAAAGCGTTAAAAATTAAACAATTTTATTTGAAATTAGTTAATCATAAAATTTTATGATTTCAGATCAAAATTTCTTTCATAAGGTGATTTCAAAACGTTTATAATAGAATAATTTCTGGTCAGCATTTTAAAAATTTGTTTGTTCAAAATTCAAATGAATTTAAATTGTACTTTTTTTAGTAGAAACATTTCAAAATTATATTATTTAAGATTTAAAAATTTAAATTTATTTTAAGATTATAAAAGATTTAAATTCGGAGGAATTAAATGTTTTAATTTGAAATTTGAAACTAAATTAAATATTTTAAAGCTAACGCTTCTAAAATTCTCGAATTTTAGATTTTTATTTTAAGTAAAGTTAAATACTTACATATTAACGATTTTTTCATTCTTAATTATTTCTTCAAAATTAGGTGATTTCATTTTTAATCGTAAAATCAAAACTTATAAAATGAAAAATTCAGTGCTTCACATGAAAATTAAATAATAGAAGATTATAACCATCGTTTAAATTTTAGAATATAGAATTATTAGTTGAGATTATTATTCATTTTTGAAATTTTGTTGTGAAACACTTTTCAATATGAAATAATTTCTTTTTGTCAATCTTTAAATAAAAATCAGACAATTTTAAGATATTTCATTAGAAGTAAAAAAATACAAAACAAGATTGCAATGCATAATTGCAATTGTAAAAATTGCTCAATTTTTAGCTTTTTAATTCAGAATTATTTTTTTCAAGTGGAGTTTGAGAATTAAATATTTTGGAAAATTTTGAAGTAAAAAATTATTTAAAGTTCAATTATAAATGATTTAAATCTTTTAAAATAAAAATTGTTCAATATTCATATCTTTTAGATTGATATTCTACGATATCAAAGATTTAAAAAAAAGCAGTCAATTTTATGCGTCTAAAATGAAAACCCAATGATTTAGAATATTTAAATCAAAATCTAAAATTATCAAATTTGAAACTGACTATCAAGGCTTTTTTTTAGTATGAAACTATTTAATTTAAAACTTCATCATCGTGAAATTAGAGACCCCATAAAATTAAGAAATTTCAAATTTTAATATTTTTAAATTTAAGCCTTTGAAACAAAAACAACTTACATTTTAAAGGCTTGAAACTTAAATTGTTTAGAACCGCGCATTAAGAAATCATTTTTAAATATTAAGAGCCCTTAAAACGTTTTGAACAATGATTTATAATTGTAAATAGAAAACGCTTGGAAATTAAACATACTAAACAATTTTTAATTGAAAATGTTTTAAATCAAACAATTTTACATGAGGTAAGATTTTGAAAAAAGAGACAATATTTCGAAATGAATGGAAATGAATAGAACTTGCATCATTTCTAAATAAAAGCGTTAAAAATGCAATAATTTGGAATTGATAGTGTTGAAATTGATACTTTTTAAAAATCAGAAGCTCTCAAAATTAAGAAAGTTTGAGAGAAAAAATTGTAAAAATTGGATAGTTTTATTTTTAAAAAAATGAAATTGTATCATTTATGATTCAAATTATTCAAAATTGAAAAAATTTATTTCGATTCAAGGATCTCGAAATTAATTTGCCCTTAAAAATTGGTCAAAAGTGTTTAACTTTTTGAGGCCATAACTTATGACCTATTGGGTCTAGGTCATTGCATTTTTTTAGAATTACTCGTAAATGCGTCTCCTTGAATTGAAGTATGCAACATTTTTTTGTAAAATTAACATGTTCCAAAGTACAGATGCAAACTGCAGAATTGAGATTTTCGCCTATTTCTTAAAAAAATCCGGGGTTCTTTGGAGTACCATAACTGGGCACTTATTGAAAGTAGGATGTTTTATTTTTGCCTTCAAATTTTTCAGAATTTCCTCTAGTTTAATTTTTGGTATTGAACATTTTGCTTCATTTGTATAAAACTTGGAATTTTAATCAGGACCCCTTAATAAACCATTTTAGCAAAAAAAACACGCATTGCCTACTTAACACGGTGAAGAGAACTTTTTTCGTAGGAGATACCAGAATTGCTGAATCCAAAGAAATTTTTTCATATTTTAAACATATTTTCAATTTATTGAACTTTTTTATGAATTCAATATAATTATAAAGTAATAACATAATATTAAGTAATGAAGAAGAAGAAAAAGAATCTGTAAATATTTGTCAAGATATAATAACATGAGAAATATTTTCTTTCTTATATAACGAACATGAAGCAATAAATCAGATTAAAAACCCTAATCGGAAATCCCACTCTGTAAATATGGGAGGAACAATTGATAGGGAGAGTGGCAGTGCACGCACACCTGACTATGAAAAAATTGACGGCTAGTCGGCCTCGGGCCTCCAATTTTCGTTGCTTCTCTGATCACCGCTGGTTTTTTAACGAAACCGGTGCAGTCGTGCATAAATTATCAGTGGTCGTATTTCGCCGCTGAACATCTTTCGTCGGTTAATTTAAGGGTGGCTACATCGTAAGGCCGAAAAGGTTAGCGTTGGTCTGACTTTTCGAGAAAGGAGATTACCAGACCGGAGACATGTTCTTGTGTTTCAAGCCGACGTGAGAAGAGACAACTGGAGCGATGAAGCAGCTGCATCTAAAAAAGAGGACCTGATCGGAGGCGTAATCATGTTAGTTTTCCAGTCGCTGATGATCGTTCTCGAGAGAAGTTGAGGACGGATCAGGATGGATGATCAACGATGCTCCACGATTTTGGAAGAAGAACTAAAAAAATCTATATATACCGAGAAAGAGAGGAAACAAGAGAAAAAGCAAAAAAATTAGAAACTTAAAAAACAAGTGTCAAAAGTGATCGGGGTGGCCGCTGGACCGGAAACCCGGGAAATTATTGGAAATTTTCTAAGAAAAAAAATCTGTCCAAGTTTGATCTCAACAGGATTTTAATTAATCTGTCGAATTTGTAATTTTTTCAATTACGAGATCATTCAGTTTACAGTGCGTAATGCGAAAATCTTTCACTTACAAATGTTTCATTTTGGGTTTTTACTTTTAAGCGTACTTTTTTCAGTTGAGGAATTTTAAAATTAAATTGTAAGGACTTCAAAAACAAAAATTAGATTCGTTTGAAATCTATAATTTTGGATAAAAAAACCTTTTCATTTGACCAAATATAAATATAAATTATCATAATTTTTCAAATTAAACCATACATTGAAGTTTAACAAGAGTATAATAATTAATTTTACAAGCCGATTCCGATTCGATTCAAAATTTAAGAATTTCCATATTTTAACGTTAAAAATTAAACTATTTCAGTTAGAAAGTATTAGTAGATAAACAAATGTAAACGCCCTATTGAATCTTTAAAAATGGTTTTCAGTTTGAACGTAAGTTCAAAATAATATATTCATGATTGAAGATTTTATTAAATTAAAAATAAAATACTGTTTTAGTCTTAAATTTGTAAATGTGAAATTTGTTAATTAAGAAAAATAATAATTGCTTAATATTTATAAATATTTGATTTTTCATGTAAAATCAGTAATTATAAATCAAATATTCAAAACTAAGCAAAAAAAATAACCTGCGAACGTTATAATTTTAATTGTCCTATTTGAAATAATGTAATTTACAAGTAATTTAGAAGCTTTTTAATAATTATGAAAGGCTTCAAAAGAATAAATAAAACTTTCTTAAGATTCCTAGGAAAATTAAAAATGACTTCATTTTGAAAAATTAATTTTAAGAAAATATTTAAAAAGATTTACAAAATTGTGAAAAATAAATATGGAAGATTTTGAGAAAATATTTCTAATTTTGCAGGATTAAAATAAATCTATGAAAAATTCGAATAATTTTAAAAGATGTTCAGAAGTTCGGAAAATTTTTCAAAAATAATTTAAAAATTGAATAAATTCAAAACAACATGTAGGTGTTTCAAGATTTTTAAATAAAATTTTAAAGCTTTTGCAGGAGTTTAAAACTTTAAATGGACTAGTTTTGAGCTTTTGTGTTCGAATTTTTTAATAAAATTGACCGTTAAAAATGGTTGCGTACCGGGAAAAAAACCGGGAATTTTTGTGTATGCTTAAAACGGCCATACTAGTGTTTCTCGTAAGAAAACAATCTTAAGTCTTCGACTTGATATTTTCTATCCTTTAAAAACAGATGTTTTACAAAAATCTCAAAAGAATTCTTGTTCGTTTTCTCAGATGCCATTGAGTAATTTGAAAAATTCGAAGAAAAAAATGTTGGTAAATTCACAAACATAGATAAGAATTCGAGTTTTAGTTGATGTGAAATACAAATAAAGAATTGTACTTTTGCAACAAGTAACAATTTAACGTTTTTTAATATTTTCATTATATTATTTGAACTGAAATAAATATTTTTGAGAACTGAAACTTTTTTAAAAATATTAATTTGATACAAAAAATGGTTATTCCTCAAACAAGAAAAAAAATGATTTTGAACCAAATGGTTAGATTTTTAAGCAAAAAGTTTAATTTTTAAATCAAATAATGAAACAATTTTTAACAAGATAGTTAATTTTGTTTTTAGAGTAATTATTTTTTTAATTATATGAGGAATCTTCAACCAAAAAATTAATTTTTAACACAATAGCTGAGTTTTCATCTAAATTCTTTAACTCAATAGATGAATTTTTTAACCAAAAATGGAGTAGTTAGAAAAGATTAATTTTTAACAAAAGAAATGAATTTTCAAGAAAATAGTAGTTAAATTTTTAACTCAATATATGAGTGTTGAATTAAGAAGATTAAATCTCTATCATAAAGATAAATTTTCGACAAAAAAGATTAACTTTTAACAAAATACATGAATTTTCAAACTAATAGTTGAATTTTCAACCAAAGAAATAAATTTTTAATCCAAAAGATGAACTAGTCATCAAGAAGAGTAATATTCTACCACAAAAGACAAGGTTTTAGCAAAATACAGAAATTTATATTTAAAGAGTTGAATTTTCAACTGAAGAAAATAAATATTAAACCAACCATGAAATAAGCAAATTTTGAATAAAGTAATTTATTCTAAAAAAAAATATTTTAAACAAAATTGTGGAATGTGTATGCGAAGTAATTAATTTGTAACTGGAATAAGAAATCGGTAATCAAAAAAATGAAATTTTACCCCAATAATTGAAATTTCAACTCAATAGATAAATTTTCAATGAAATAGTTCAATTTTAACCGAAAAATATGAATTTTCAACTATGAACATTGAATAATGTCTATAACAAAACGAAACAATTTTTGCCCAAAAATGGAATAGATAATTTTTTAGTCAAATAAATGAATTTTTAACCAAAAAGGTGAATTATTCAGCAAGAAGATTAATATCCTACCACTAGAGACAACGTTTTAAGAAAATACATACATTTTTATCAAATTGTTGAATTTTCAACAGCAGGAAATACATTTGATATGAAACATGAAATATTTGAATTTTCAGTAAGAAAAATTAAATTGCATCAAATAATAACCAATATTTAACAAGATAGTTAAACTTTTTCGCAAGATAATTAATTTTTAAATAAAATGATGAATGTTGAACCAACAATTAAATTTTAACCTTATAATTGAATTTCCAACCCAAATAATGAATTTTCTACCAACAAAAAAAAACAAATCTTTATAAAAACAGATGAATTTTGAACAAAATAAAGTGGAATTTTAAACTAGAAAGATGGATCTTGAACCAAGAAGATTAAATGTCTTTCAAAAAAATCAATTATCTTAATAAAACAGAATAGTTAAAAAACATTAATCTTTAACAAAATAGATGAATTTTTAACAAAATAGTTAAATTTTCAAGTAAAAAAATAAATGTCATACCAAGAGGACTGAATGTCCATAAAAAAGATCAATTTTCCAGAAAAATTCGATAGTTAGAAAGGATTAATTTTTAACAAAATACATAAATTTTCACCAAATTGTCAATTTTTAAAGAAATTTTGAAACTAATAGTTAAGTTTTCAACTAAGTTTGAAATTAAAAAAAATTGCAAACATAAAGATTAGTCACCTAACAGATTATTATTCTACCAGAAAAGACGAAGTTTCAACAAAATAGTGACATTTTTCACCAAATAGTTAAATTTTCAACCAGACAAAAATAAATTTCAAATAGAAGATGTAATATTTAAATTTTCAATAAAAAGATTCGTTTTCAAAAACAAAAGAAAGAACTGTAAAAAATTAATTTTTTACAAAAAATGGAATAGTTCAATTTTGCATTCAGAAAACTAATTTATTTTTACTAAGTTTTTTCTAAATATTTTTCACTAAAAAAGCTTGATTTATAACAAAGTGTATACATTTTTAACAAAATAGTTGAATTTTTAACGGAGAAATTTAGTTTTATCTAACATAATAAATCGTCATCTAAAAAAAGAATTTTTAACCTAAAAGATGAATTTCCTACCATAGAAGACCAATTTTCAGAAAAATAGATGAATTTTCAAGAAGACAGTTAAATTTTCAACCATGAAAATTAATTATCTATAAAGAAAGATCAAGTTTGGACCAAAGGGGAAATACGTAAATTTCCAGTTCAAACAATTAATTTTCAATAAAAAAAGTAATTTTCAAGCGAAGAAGAGAATTTTCAAAAAAAGTTAAATTTTGAAATGTAAATAATGCAATAAAAATATAGAAAAATAATTACTTTCCATTTATTGTAAAAGTACTATTTTACTATTAATTAACAATAAACTTACTTGTGTGAAAATACCTTCAAAATATTTTTTTTAATATTAAATGTTAATATTAAAAGCACATGTTTCGTTACTTCATATTTAATTATCAATTAATTTTACAGAGTTGTAAGTAAATAAAAAAATGGTTTCATTCATATTCAATTTACTTGATACTCCTCGCTTTAATAAACAAACATCTTTAAATCATAAACTTTTTCAAATTATATAAAATTTTCTGTAAAATCTATAATAAAATGTTGAAAAATTGACTTAATAAATAATATTTATGGGTATTTCCCTATATAAAGAACACTTTTCCTTTCTCGTGCAATATCTTAGCGAATATTTATGCAATTCTATTAAGATTTGGTTATCTTAAGATAACTCTTAGGGGAACTCTTGGAAATCTCAGCAATCTATGATGTGGAAATCTTGGAAATCTTTGGCTAAGTGTGGACAGAGATGGCGTGGTGTGGGGCACTCTGGAATACGCTCCTAGGCGTTGAACCAATCGCTGACTGAACCCGAAAGTCTCCGAGGTTCGCCGATCCGAAAGGTATCCCACGTGAATTACGTTCGCGAGCAAAGTCGGAAATCTCGGAACTCCCGGCAATCTCAACGAAATCTTGGAAATCGCTATACAAATTCAATACAGATTGCCGCATTCACAGTTTTAAGATTGCCAGATTCTGCAATGAGTAGTCCCTCATACCTATTACCTGACGCTATTTTTGCTGATTTTTGACTCCTTGTGACTATTTGCTATTAGTATGAGAATATTTTAAATTAAATTGTTCAGACATAAAAAATAAGTAAATACTGACTTGGAAGGTAGGATAACTAATTAGATTAGGAGTCGTCCATAAAATACGTTACCGGGCGATATGCTTCAAGAAATTACCGAATTTTGCAAAAGATGGCACCTCTTTTCCGTCATTTTCAAGAACTTTTCATTTTTCCGTGTTTTTAAGAAACTTTCAAGAAAATCCATCTATTGCTGGGTAAAAGTTTTTCGTTTTTGGTTGAATGTCTGCTATTACGTTTTCGTCTCGGAATTAATCTTCTTTTCCTTAAAAATGCCACTATTTGGTTGAAAAGTTAATTATGTTGTTAAAAATCCAAGTATTTTTTTAAATAGTAGCCTTTGGTGTTCAGAAATTTAGCCAGTTGGTTGAAAATCGTAACAACTTTCTAGAAAATTGTTGTTTTTTTTGTTGCAGATTCATTTCTTTGGTTGACTTGATTGACAATTTAAATATTTTGTATTCATCTTCTTCAGTAGAATATGTACAAATTCATCTTCTCAAGTTAAAAATTCAAGTACTAGGCTGAAAGTTTATGCTTTTTGTTGAAAATTACTATTTTTGGTATCAAAATAACCTCGTTAGTTGAAACTGCCATTTTTGTTAAAAATTAATTTCTTTGGTTGAAAGTTCCATTAGTTGGCTAAAATTCGTAACTAATTTATTCAAAATGCATTTTTTAAAATGAAAAATCATCTGTTGAAAATTCAAGTACTATGTTGAATATTTATATATTTCATTAAAAATGTATAATTTTAGTTATAAAGTTATCTGATTAGTTTAATCTTGCTCTTTTGCTTTAAATTGTATTTCTTTGGTTGAAAACTTTTTTTTCAGTAAAAAATTAATTTTTTGTTCAATGTAAAATTTATTTATTCGATTCATTAATAAAAGTTTATCTTTTGTAATTCAGACTTCCATTATTCGCTTAAAAATTCTTCTTTTTCAGTTTAAAATTTAAAGACGAGATTGAAAATTTATATCTTCATTGAAAATTCGTGTTTTTGATATAAAAGTAATCACATTATTCGAAATTGCCTTTTTTTGTTCACAGTTAATTTTTTGGTTGGAAGTTTACCTAATTGGTTAACAGTTATAAATACTTTGTTAATAATTTATTTTCTATTTATTGAAGATTCATCTCTTTGGGTGACTTGATCGACGATTTTTTTTTCTGTTGAACATTTAACAATGCATTTGAAAATTCATCTTTTTTAGTTGAAAATTTATCCTTTTTGTTCAAAATTTATATTTGTTTATGTAAAGTAATCCTATTCGTTAAACGTTTCTCTTTTAGTTTAAAAATGTTTGCTTTGCTTGAAAATTTGTGTTCTTCTTTGGTTGATAGTAATTTTTTTAAATAAAAAGTGAACCCTTCATTTTTTTATTAAAAAATAATCTTTTCAGTAATAATTCAAATATATTTTTCAAGATTCATCTTTTCTAGTTCAAAATTCAAGTACGAGGTGAAAAATGTAAAACTTCCTCTTTTTGGTTAAAAATTACTTTCTTTGGTTGAACATTTAACTGCATTGTTAAAAATCCGTTTTTTGGTTGTTGAAAATTTATTTTTCCAACAAAAATTTAACTATTTCATTTTATATTGAAAATTTATCTTTTTAAATTATAAATGTAGGTATTTCATTAAAAAGAGAAATTTCGTTTTTTTTACATAATGAATCATCGTGAAAGCATTAAATCTATTAATTAAACTATTTGTTAAAAAAATCATATTTTTTAGTTTGCACATTCAAGTACTGGGTTAAAAATATAAGTATTCGGTTAAATATGTTGTTTTTTTTTGTGAAAAATTAATCTTCTTGATTAAAACATGTGCTTTTTGGTTGAAAAGTCAATTATTTTTGAATGATTATTGAAATTTTTCCTTGAAAATGGGTTTTTTTAGAGAGTTAACTTTTATATTTATTGGTTAAAAATTCAACCATTTGAGAGTTGCACTGTTCTGTTAAAGATTCATTTTCTTCGGTTGAAGATTCATCCCTTTAGTTTAAAATTAACAATTACGTTCGAACTTCATATTTTTTGTTGATAAATTGAACAATTTCGTTGATTAATAACTTTTTTTTTGATTCATATTAAGTGGTTGAAAAATCAATGGCTTGGCAGTAAATTCCTTTATTCTTGAATATAAATTCAACTATTTTGTTGAGAATTCGTCTTTTTGTTTTAAAAATTAACTTTTTCCAGCAAAAATTTGTATTTTCAGGTCGAAAATTCAACTAATTTGTAGAAAGTTTATCCTCCTTTGTTAAAATATCAAACTTTTTTTGGGTAAACATTCATCTCTAATTTGTAGAAAGTTAAACTACTTTGTTAAACTTGTTTTTTGCAAATTCAACTCTTTGGTCGAAAAGTAACTTTTATGTTAGAAGTCAATTTTTTTTGTTCGGAAATTTAACAATTCCAATGAGTTTTAACTTTTTTTCAAAATTAATATTTACTGTTGGAAAAATCAATCGTTTTGCAGTAAATTCATTTTTTTCTGATATAATTTGAACTCTGTTGAAAATTCTTCTTTTTGGTTTAAAAATTAACTACTTCTTTTTTTAAACTCAAATTTTTGTGTCCAAACTTCAACTACTTTGTGGAAAATTCATCTATATTGCTCTTTTTTGTTTGTTAAAGATTTCTAATTGTAGATGGAAATTGATCTGTTTATCTAAAGATTAAACCAAATGGTTAAAAATTAATCCCCCCCCCCCCTGAGAAATGATGAAAATTCAACTACTTAGTTAAAAATTCACGTATTTTCTTAAAAGTATATTTTTTGGTGAAGAAAATTAATCTTCTTTGTTGAAAATTAATCTGCTTAGTTAAAATACATCTTTTTGATTGCAGACTCAACTGGTTGGCTGAAAATGTATATATTTTGTTGCAAATAAGAATTGAAATTAATGCGGAACATGAATTAATTAGATTAAAAACAAATATTTTCCTATTATTTTCCTAGTTTCGTGAAAAATCACCCTATTTTTCCTTTGAATTCAAATAAGTGATAAATATACTGCTGATTTAAAACAGTGCATGTACACTGCTGTCGGGTCAACGAAATTGAGCTACTTTCTTTAAGTTTAGTTTATTTTTTAGTTTGGTTCAGTTTTTTAGCTGATTCACATTTAGGAAGTTGAGAGCATTTTGAGCTGTAAAGTCTCAAATAGTACCACCCACGTTGGCTTCAATAATAACAGTAATTTTTTTTTCAAAAACGAGACCCGACTTTTTATTCAGTCGCAATCGCATTTCAATTACAGAGGAACGAATGCAAATAATCCAAGTCCTCATTCCCGAACCGCATGGGCCGATCAATTTAAAAAATGTATGGTTTCAATTCCACCTTACTCATCAACGAATCAAACCTGCAACCATTGCTTGGGATAAATTTTGCCCAAATAAATCAGGCTGATCAAAACCGGCAAAGCATTCTCGAAAAACTCTAAATTTATAAATTTTTTAAATGAAACTTTCACTCAGAGCAACAATACAAAATTAATTAACATCTGGTCGAACAATAAACATAAAATTTTAAACAAAGATACAAATTGGTAAGACACAGAATAGTTCTTACGCAGAATTTAATATAGCTTCATAATTTTATTTTCTGCCCGCACAAAATATTTTCAGCACAAAATATTTCCTGCACAGAATTAATTATTGTTTACTACTATTACATTGTCCCTAGAAAAATTATTTTCTACGCATAATATTTCTTACACAGAATTGAATACCGTTATATTCTTCCTAAACAAAATACTTTCTTTGCAGAATATATCCTACAGAAATAAATCATGTTCAAATCTTCATATAAAATTATCTTATTGCAATATTTCAAAAACTTGTAACTTTTTGTAGTTATACATTTTTTGCAAATTTCTTGTAAGAAATTTAAATCATAATAAAATACAAAAAAGTATAAAATTCGTCCGAATAATAGAAAAAAGCCCCCCCCCCTGCGTTTTCAGTTGTAATTTATTGTATTTATTCGTAGATTTCTGTGAAAATGGTTTTAGTTTTTTTACTCATTTGTAAAAACTTTTCCACCAGGGTCAATTATGTAAAATTCAAGCTAAAGACGGTATTTTAAAAAACCGTTTTTAACATGTATTACTTGTCTTTGATAAGTGACACTTTCCCATGTATTTTTTAACTAATTTGCAATTGTTTACACAATTGTTCTTACCTGTAAATCATGAAAAGTTTTTATTTTTGGGATTAATGATACATTAGATGAATTTCAAGGATAATGGTTCATGTTTAATAAATTTTGTATTCATTTGAACAATTTTCATTTGTTTCAACAATTTTTTTCTCCATTAAATTGTGAAAAGTTATTATTTATGAAGTAAAAGAAAAAATTGCTTTAACAAATGAAAATTATTAAAATAATTACCAAATTTTTTAAAGAAGAAATTTTCGTTACTCTATAAATTTAACTTTATCATTAATTCTGAACAATAATAACTTTTCACGTTTTACAGACGAAAAAAATTGTTTCGGCAAATAATAATTAATTTAAATATTCAAAAAAATCAAGAAATATCGTCCTTAGAATGAAATTTACATAATTTACATCATTGGTTATTAATATTATTATTAATATTAATAATTTTAAATAATTTAAATTTTTTGGGCATTTTCCGAGACAATACAAGGGGATTGAGTGTGTTAAAATATAAATTTATTTGTATAAATTATTCTTTGAAGATTTCCTAAGAAGTGACTGAACTTTAATTTATAGAAAAGGTTACAAAAAGTACTTCTTTTTTCAATTTTGTCGAAAACGATCTTTTCCCATTTAAAACGCCAGGTTAATTTCAAAATCTCGGGGGCGAGGGTTAATGATGACCGATTAAAAATTAAAAAAAGGAATTACTTTTTCCGGAAGGCGAACAAATTGAGGAATGAGAGGGGGAGGGGGGTGGCATCGATCCCTGAAATTGAATTTTCACAGGTATAAATTGAGACCGCCCTAAGCCTATATTCAGCTTCCCTATTGCCCGGTGTCATTCGATATTTTTAAGTGAACAACATTTTTTAAATATCTTCCTAATAGAATGTAACTATTTAATTCTGTATAGGAAATATTATTTGGTGTAGAAACTATTTCGGGTATGAAAAATATAACAACATTAAATTCTGTGCAGGAAATATTATGTGAAGAAAATAATTTGTGTAGGAAAAACATATAACTATTTAACAATATTCAATTCTGTACAGAACAAATTTTTCGTAGAAAAAATTTTGTGTAGGAAAAATATAACAGTAATTAATTCTGTGTCCGGCAAATCGCGGATTTTTCCGGAAATGTTATGCACCTTAAAATATATGAGAAAAAATTGGAAATTCGTGAGCATATCCTGGCAATATGTGGTCATATATTTGAAATTTAATTTTTTGTTTTCTGTGTAAAATTACTATGTCAGTATAAAAGTAAAAATGGGAAAAATCTCTTGTGCGATTTTTGCTATGCAGTGGAAAACAATACCTGTCGTTTCCGGGTTCATTATCGTATCAAAAACTATTTTTTAGGGTTTAGGAAATTACAAAATACTATTTCTTGATGTTGAAAATTTCTGTCATTTAAAATAATCAAATAAAAACTAAACTGCAAACTAAGGCTCTCAAATATGGAACTCTTTTCATATTTGAACTTCTAAAAGCAAAGCTGGATATTTTTTTAATTCAAACGTTTGATAACTTACACTTATAAAATAAAAGCTCTTAAGAATATAAGCGATTTAAAATCAAATGAGGCCAAGCTACAAAATTGGGTATTTTAAACTTTTATAAATTAAACTTATGAATGATTTCTAGTTAAAAAATATAAATCCATGTTACCATTATTAATACTTTACACTAAAAAATGAATCAACAGCTTTATGAATAATTATAATTATATTACTTTGAAACAATTTTATGCGAGAAAGATTTTTAATTAAATGATTTTAGATTTCCTTTAAGACTAAACCATTTTTAAAATAGAAGTTAAATTATTTTTATTTTAAGTCATTTGAGTTTAATGTTTGTTAAATGGACTGGTCCAAATTTCTGTCGCTCGATTTTCAATACATATCACCCGAAAATTTGTTTCAATCCATACAAAAATAAATCAATTGTATTTTTTTTTTTAAATTATTTTTAGAGTTGGCGCGAACTCCATGAAGTTTAACGCGTATATTTGCCGTAAGAAAAAATGCGTTTTTGTACATTTTATTTAGAATCATAAATATTAGATGAATAGAGTTGAAACTTAAAATTTCGTTTTACAATTAGCTATAGAATACGAATAAACTATTACTTTTTAAATATCTCTCCATACGTCTGTTTTATAGGGTCCCAAAAAACCCATAAGTGAAACAATGGGTTTTGCAAGTTTATAGCGCTAATTATGATTTTGTTTCGTTTTTTAAATGCAAGTAGCTTCTAATGTATAAAATAATACTCTGTAATAATAATTCGATGCTCACACAAATTGTTCAAATAATTTATTATTGTTTTTAGCAATTTTCTCTTAGAAGAGAACAAGAAAGTCAAGGTTTCAAAAAAATTTCACTTTTCGGCCTATTTTTAATTATTTTTATTATAAAAAAACATTTCAGTGTTGAAAAATGTTGTCACAGGCTTATATTGCCCAACATGTAGAAGGCATTTTTGGTTAGAGATGGATTTTTATTTGATCATTTTTGCACGGGGCTGTCCCGGTATATATCATCAGTCACGGACGCATTTTTATAATGCAATCAAGTGATCTGATGAGAGAAGTCTACCCAGACATATTGGACAAAGCCTGGTTTTACCCCATCATTGACGGACTGGGTTGCAGTCAAGTACACGATGGGGGGACCTACAACTTAAGGTGAGTTCCGAACCACCAGAACTTCGGTAAAGGTACATTGAAAAATTTCCAGAGGTACCGGATCAGGGATCAAACCCCGGACCTCTGAGGCGAAGTTCGAATGTCTAACCAACTGAGCCACCGATTATTATTATTATAAAACATTCCAGTGTTGAAATGTTGCCACAGGCTTATACTGCCCAACATGTCGAAGGCATTTTTGGTTAGAGTTGGATTTTTTATTTGATCATTTTTGCACG
>NC_046662.1:66290303-66311667 GCF_010883055.1 Belonocnema kinseyi | reverse complement strand
CCCTTTCGGGGTAGGCGTGACTCACTCGGCAGGGGAAAGGAGTAGTGTGTGGAAGGGATAGAGATTTTTCAGATTGATCCAGAATTTTCGTGCTATTTAAGTTTAGATTAAGGTAAATAATTAATGAAAGTTAACAAAATAAATGGTTTAAACAATTCATTATTATTGTCAAGAAAATTTAATTTGAATAGTGCTAGAAAGTTGCAGTTTCTTCTGAAATGTTTAATTTCTTACCTACTTTTTGTTAAGTGAAGTAATAAATACTACAAGATAATAAGCATGGTTATTTAAACAATGTATTATTGCTTATAACTAGTTTCTTTAAATAAGTGCTAAAAACTGTTTTTTCCAAAATTTTTAAATTTGCTTTAGCTTTCAATTTATTTTATTTATTTTTTAACTGAACTGTATATGAAATCGCACCTCTATAAGTCTTTTTCATAAGGTCCCAAAGAAACCCATATGTGCTAAAATGGGTTTTGCATGTTTTTGGAGTTAATCATGATTTTTTGCGCTTTTTGTGTGCAAATTGTTTTAAATTCAAAGATGCTATATTATAATGCTAATTATTAATTAATGTTAACAAAAATAATTGTTCGAACAAATTATTATAGTTTTTATTATTATTTTTTAAATTAATATATCTTCTTTTGTATTAAAACTGAATAGTAGCAGTTTTTTGAAAAATTTGAACTTTTTGTCCACTTTTTAATTAAAGTGAAGTAATAATTCATTGTGGTTAATTAAAAATGCTTAAGCAATAATTAATTCCATTTAGCCGAATTTAATTGTTTTAATAAATTATTATTGTATTTAACTATCTTTTCCTATAGTAATGCTAGATAGTTGTGTTTTTTTTTGTTTGAAATTTTGAATTTGTTGTCCATTTTTCACTTAGTGTAGTAATAATTGATATAAGTTAACAAAAATAGTTGTTTAAACAATTTATTATTGTTCAGAACTATCTTCTCTTAGATAAGTGATAGAAAGTTGCGTTTTTTTAATGTTTAACTTTAATTTTCCTTTTTAGTTATGAACACATAATAAATAAAAACTAGAGAAAATGATGTTTCAAATAATCTCTTTCTTTTTCATCAAAATTTTTCCTGAAATAAAACGGATATTTCAAATATGTTTTGAATTTTCTGCATGGATCATATTGAATATAATATCCTTGAAGTAATAGTTTTTGCAATTTTTCGTCTGAATTTTTTTGTTTTATATTGGGAAAAAAGAAAAAGTAATTCACTTAAAACAATGCATATCTACTCTTTGAAAAAAGAGCCTTGTTGAGGTTCACTTATTGTTTTATCATTCCTAAAATTTTAAAGCAAAACCAAACAATTCAGAAAAAACAACTTTCTAGTATTACTAAGAAATGATACTTATAAACAATGAGCATTTATTTAAATACACATGTTTATTAACTTGGAATTATTATTCCCTTACTAACTGAAAAGTGCCTCCAACTTTAAATTTTGTGTTAGAAACTGCAATTATCTAGAATTAATAAAGAAGCTGAAGTTTATAAACATAATAATTTATTTTAATAATTATTTCTTCAAAATTGAATGAATTAATAACTAAATGTGCCCCGCAGCATGCAGATTTTTTAAGCTAATGGTATTTAAAGAAAAGAAACTAGGTTTTTTTCTATCAAGAAAAAGGAATCTTGTTTTCGAAAAAAGTCTGATTAAAATGTTTCATGAGATGATGAATTAAAAATGATTTAATTTTAATTTTAAATCTTGCTCTTAAAGGTAGGTGTGGCTCACGAAAATTTCAAAAGCGTTGTTGTCCCTTTTCCTCAATGCTAATTGATTAATTTGAAAAACTCGAAGGAAGAAATTTTGCCAAATTCACACACATAATAACAAATCAGTTTCAATTTAAAGGGAGTACATTAAAACTCACAAAAATTTAAGATTTACTAATGTAACATTTTTTACATTTGTATATTTTTGCAAGAGGTGAAAAATTAAATTTTCAAATATTTACATTGCATTATTTAAATTTAAGTAATGATTTTTAAATCCAAAGCATACTCAATAAGATTAATTTTGAACAAAAAAATAAAGAATTTCATTAGCAGTTGAATTGATTAATTTTCAACCAACAAAAGGAATTTTCAACAAAATTGTTAAAATATCAACCAAAAAAGCTCAAATTTTCAACCCAAAAAAGACAAGAAGCAAATTTTTCACTCAAAAGTTTAATTTTTCAATATAAATATAATATAATACCTACAGTTTCAGACGAAAAAATTATTTTCAAATAAAAATTAATGTTCTAAATAATAATTAAATTTGTAAGCAAAGAAATTATTTCTAACTAAACAAATTAATCTAAAAAAAAATCTTAACCAAACAGTTTATTTTTTAACTCAAAAGATGAATTTTCACCAGAGAAAGATAAATTTTCAACATAATGAACGAATATTTGTAACAAAAAGATAAATTTACAAAAAATTACCTTATACCAAAAAACATAAATTTTCAACGAAATTTTGCATTTTTGAATAAATGTGAATTAGTCACTAAAAATGGATTACTTAAACTGTCAGTAAAAAAACCCTTTTCTAAAAAAAAATCAAAAAAATGTTATATTTGCAACAAAAGAAATTTATTTTTAACGAGCAGGATGAATTTCAAACTGAAAAAATACACTTTTGACCAAATGGTGTAATTTCCAACTCAACAGATGAATTTTCTACCGAAAAAGACAAATTTTTAACAAAATAAGTCAATTTTAAACTGAGTAGATCAATTTTTAACCAAACATATGAATTTTCAACTACGAAGTGGAAATGTCTATCAACAAAGATAATCATTCGATAAAAAATAAAATACTTAAATTTTCATTTTAAAAAATCAATTGGCAATAAGAAAACTAATTCCCATCTTGAGCAATGATTTTCGAACAAAAAAATATTTATTGTTAACAAAATACATGGATCTTCAGCCAATTTGGCACCAAAAAAGATTTATTTTTAACAAAAATGCATGAATCTTCAACTAAATAGTACCTAAGAAATAAATTTGTAACCAAAAAGCGGAATTAGTCATTAAGGAGAAGATAAGAAAATCCTGGAACCAATGACAAATTGATAGCATCATTCGAGCAAGAAATTATTTAAATACCGTGTAAATGCCAGATGTTTCCATTTTCCTTTGTAAGATTTATTTGCCTTTGAAAAATAATAATTTTTATAAGAACTAGTAAAAATTAACCGATTTTGTTAAGATTTAGTTTTTCAAATTAATATTATTCATATGTAAATAATAACATGAAACTGTAGGACAACGGTTATTTTTAATTTATTATAAAAATACCATTCTGACCGTTATTCAACAATTAGGTTACTTATGCTCATATTAAATATAAATGGAAATATTTTATGCTTCTGTCTTAATTAAATATAATATTGCATCATAGATCTTGAATAATTCTCAGTTTCATCATGCACATAAATGTTACATTTTCGTCACTATGGAATGCTAGAAATAAAATTTTGATTTAAAAAAAAACAAAATGTTGGGCAGTGAACCGAGTTTTTTTTCTAAAGGAAGAGTAATTAGTGCACTCTAGGCGCGCACTATTTTCTAGTAATTTCAATATAGAAAAGTTATAATTTTTTTAAATGCTTCGATATTGTAGTTTAGTTCTCAATATTTAGCTTCAAAATTGTCTCATCAAAAGAAAAATTCGGGAAAAATGTTAATGCCAATCCGCAAATTTACCTAGAATTTGAAATCGAAATTTCGCTACACACCTCGCAATAAATATATTGTTCAAACAAAAACAAAAAACGGGAGAGCATTCTTGTTCAGATACTTTTTCAACGACCACAGGTAGAAGAAATCTCGAATATGCGATTAATCGTATAGTCGCCTAAAGCCTAAATGGTGTGGGTTCGGGGAACTTCTTCGCCTTGCTTGTGACAAAAAATAGCTCGGACTTCCTGGGGTTAAGAGAAAAAAGCCTTTTGAAAGGAAAGACTTTGTACGAATGCATAAATAGAGAATTTAGAGATAAATATCTTTGAAGGGGCAAGAAGTTTAAAAATCATTGACAAATCCTCGTCTCGAGTTCATAGAAAATCCCACGAATCAAAGGAGAATTATAAATGGCTTCAGAAATTTTTCGCAGATTGGGTTAAGTTTCAGAGAATTAAAGCTAAGGTTAAGGATAACATATTTGGTAATTAGTTAGAGAAGGTGTGTAATCAAAGGATATTTTTCTTTTAGTCAGATTTCTAAGTATTTTTTGCCACTGGAATTGGCAATGAAATTATGCTAATGAATTGTGGTTATGGGTCATTTATCGGATTTATAGAGCCAAAGATTTTAAATTCAACGTAAAATGAAATGAAAAAATTCAAGTTTAGGTGTTTAACATTAAATTATATGGAAATAATAAATTAGAATCGTTCAAATTCATCGAGAAAACAAATCGTAAAAATGCGGTCCGCCGGATGTGAATCACTCACGCGAATTTTCAACCAAAAAAGATTACTTCTTAAGAAAATTGTTTATTTTTCAATAAAATATAGAAATAGTTTAATTATTAAACAATAGATAAGAATTATTAATCAGAAACATACATTTTCTACAGATAAAGACAAATTTTGAACAACATACATTAATTTTCAACTAAAGTGAATTTTCAAAAAAAAAAAGATAAATTTTATACCAAGAAGATGAATTTACTACAAAAAAATGTTAAGAAAACAATGAATTCTCATCCAAATAGTCGAAGTTTCAACTAAAAAGTTAAATTAACAATCAAACATGGAAGTTTTAAATTTTCACTTTCAAAATGAATTTTCACCATAAAAAAACTAATTTTTAAACAAAAAGATCACTTTCCAAACAAATGACAAATGACAAAACAAATGCATTTTAAACTGAATGGTTAAAATTTCGACCAAAAAATATTCAAATGATCAAAAATGGAATAGCTCAATTTTCAGTTGAAAAATTTATTTTTTTTAAATAAATTTTTAAGTGAAAAAATAAATTTTCAAACACGATCCTTAATTTTCTACAAGCAAGACGGATTTAAAAAAAAAACATGAATTTCAACCAAATAGTTGAATGATCAACGGAAAAAATGCAATCAAAAGTAGAACAGTTACATTTTCAGTTCAAAAAAAATTAATTTTCGACAAATAAAGACGTATTTCTAATAAAATACTTTAGTTTCTTAGCCAATTTTGAATCGAAAATCTTAATTAAAAAAATAAATGTCAACAAAATACATGAATGTTTAAAAAATAAAGAAAAACTTTCACAATGAATAAAATAGTTAAAGTTTCAGTCAAAATATTAATTTTCACAAAACAAACGAAATTTTCAAACTAAAAGGTCATTTTTCAAACAAGAAGCTTAATTTTCTACGAAATTAGAAGATTTTTAACCAAGTTCATTAATTTCAAACTACAGTTAAAATTTCAAATTAAAAAGATTTGATATAATCAAAAATGGAATAGTTAAATTTTCAGTTAAATATTAATATAAAAAAGAACAAAAAAAAAAAAACATTTATAATTTTTTGAGCAAGATGATTAATTTTCTGCAAAGAAGACAAAGTTTTAACAAAGTACATTAATTTTAAACGAATAGTTCAATTTTCAACTTAAAAAATTTTTATACAGACGAAAGTGGAATAGTTATATTTTTAGTTTAAGAAAAATTAATTTTCAACAAAAAAGACGTATTTATAATGAAATATTTTAGTTTTCAAGCTAAATGTTGAATTTTGAACCAAAAATCTTAATTTTCTACATACAGCATAACTGAATGTCAACAAAATACAACAGTTTTCAACGAAAAAGGAAAAATTTTGAAAAAAATGAAATAGTTAAATTTTGAGTTTAATAAATTGATTTTTTTACCAAAAAGTGAAGAATGCTTCGCAAAAAATTTAATATTTAATTCAAATTAAGAATCTTCATTCAGTAAAATGATTTTTTAATAAAGTAGTTTAACTTTCTACTAGTAAGGTGTATTTTCATTTATGAAAGATAAGTTTCCAATTTAAAATGTCATAGTTCAATTTTCAGGCAAAAATCAAATTTTAACAAAAAAGTTTTCTACTAAAATGCTTCAATTTTCAACAAAATTGATTAATTTCTTAAATAATAGATTAAGTTTTTCTCAATTAGTTCAATTTTTAACAAATTGAATCAGTTGACCCCCCTCAACAACGAAAAAACAAGCAGAATTTCCTGAAATTTGTTTATTCTTTTAAAACGTTTCGAAAATCTTTTAATGCTCCTAATTTTTTTTTGATTTTTTTTTAAATGTACATTCTTAAAAATCTTTGAAAGTTTAAAAATCTCACTTTTTGAAAATTATAAAAAATTGTTTGAGATGTTTGAAAACTTTTTTTACTCTTCTCTTGAATTTCAACTTTAAAAATAAAAAATCATTAAACGTTTACAGGGATATTGAGAAAATTCTTTTTTTTAACTTTTTAGACCTTCTAAGCCATTTAATTTTTAAAACTTATTCAAAATTATCCTGATTTTTTTTTAATTCTGCGAAATTTCAAAAATTGCCTTTGAAATATTTGAGATTCTTATTTGACAGTTTTGGAATTCTTTTTAAATAATCTAGTAAAATTAATTTTGTAAAATAAAACAATAAAATATTTTTATTTTCGTGAAACCTTAAAAAATTATTAAAAAATCTTTACAAGTTTAAATTATTTTTCAATTTTTTGAAAACTTGTAAATATCTTTAAAAGTTGCTCAAATTTTATGTAAAAGTATACAATATGGCGAAATGCTTAGTAATGTTTTTTTCAATTTTCTTTAAAAATTCATTACAAAACAATAAATTAAGATTTTCCGAGAAAAGTTTAATTTGTAACTATGCATTTGTTAACTTAAAATGTTTAAATAATTGAAAGTTTTTGTAAAATATCAAGTCGAGACTTCGAAATACCGTTGACAAGATATTTGCAATCACAACTATATTTTAAATGCATTATATGAATTAATTAATAACCCAAATGTAAATTTTTTTATAAAGGTTGTTTAAGCAATGATTAGGTATTCTTTGATTTTGTTCATTTTCTAATTGAACTTCATTTTACGCGCATTTCCTGCAAAAAATAACAGATTCAAGCAACCGAAAGGAGCTCATTCTGCATAAAATACATTTATTAACTAAATTATTTATAATAATGAACAAATGTTGTCTAATCAACTAATACCGCTAATTGTTATTTCTAGACAGTCGTTTCACTGATTCTGATTATTAGAGAGTCAATACAGTTTTTTCTAATAAAACGATTCTCTTTAAAAAAAATTTATATATTTTTCTTATATAAAAATGTTTGAAGAATTTTTCAAAAATTGACCTCAACCGATGTACGGAGAATTTTATCAGCTTCGATTTAAAAAAAAATCATTAATTTTGGTGCGATTTTTATTTTTAACAAAATTAAAGTTTATTAAATTTTGAAGAACTTGACGCTCCCAACTTTTGTCTCCTCCATTTGTTTCTTATTTATTTTTCCACTCAGAGTATAGAAAAACTGAAAATTCTGTACATAGCAATTTTTTAAGCTTTAATAAATGATTAGGAAGACTTTATATTGTCTTAAATAAAATTTTAGGCACGCATAGAATACAAATAAATTGTTTTTTATTTCCTTCATTTGTCATTAACAAATTTTACGGAAAAATTGATAAATAGTCTTATCATCGGTAAAATTTCTTTTTTGATAAAAGTGATTCATATCAATATAGGAAGGAAATTTAATTGAAAAACTAATTTTAAAGTTAATAATAATCATTGCTATAAACTATTTTTGTGAAAAATATTAAAATTAAAAATTTTTCTCCATTATAATTACCTTCAATCGCCTGAACGACTTCAGGTATTCCTTAAAATAATAAATATTTAATAATATTTGACAAAATATTACAATTTAAATTTTGATGAACAAATTCAAAATTATGGCCCTTTCGCATAGATTTTTTTTTCGTGCTGCAAATGTTTTAAGTTATTGGACGAATGACTACTAGTCACAAAGACATTAGAAATGTTAACATTCATTCTCAATCTATTGCAATTGAAAACCATACTTTTTTCAAGTGAGACTGTCAACATTTGGAATTTGTTTATCTAAACTTTTTATAAACATTGATGTTGTTATATTTAACTAAATATTATCAAAGATACATTTTTAAGGTAAAGGATGATAAAACATTAAATTTGAATAATTTGCCTCGAGAATTATTTATAACAATAGTTATTGTTAACTTCTCAAATATTTTTAGGAGTATCAGTCATTCTTCCAGCAGTTTAAAACATTTCCAGTGCTAAATTTTTTTCTATCCGAAAGGGTGAAAATTTTGAATTTGTTTATATAATTTGTTACTAAAAATTTAAATTGTTATATTTAATCAAATATTTCTTATTTTAAGGAATAGCTGAAGTCTTCCTGGCGATTGAACGAAATTATAATTTTTAAAAATCTCGAATTTTAATATTTGCCGCAAGAATTGTTTGTAACAATGGCTATTATAAACTTTTTAATTATTTTTGTTATTAAATGTCATTCCTACATTCATACGAAGCAGTTTCAGTAAACTGAAACTTTTTTACCGATAATAAGACTGTTTGATAATTTGTTAATGAAATTTGTTTATAAGAAATAATTGGGATAATAAACAAATTATTTGTATTCTATAAGTTTCTCAATATTTTTTTAAGACAATATAAAGTTGACCAAATCAATATAAAGTTCGGAGCTGCAAGCTCTTCAGAAAAAGTGCATTTCCACCCACTGTGCGTCGTACCGTTTAAACACTGCCAAGCATTGTTGCAATGGAGGTTGACAATAATATTGGAAGATGCTTTTATTATTGAAATAAAGCTTCTAATAGTCCTAATGAATAAAATGGCAGGTGATATAAATAATAAAATGTTTTGATTACAATGAACTTGGAGAAGGAATGAAAGAAGAAGAGTTTTTTGGTTTGGGAGTAGGACAAAGGTTGATAAGATCGAATCAGTGGTGGGTATGGGTACGAATCAGGTATGTTTTTTCTGGCAAACAAAGAATAATAGTGAAGCAGAAGTTGGACTGCTGCGACAAAAATGTGTTCTCTCTCGTATAGTGAAAAGGGTCTGTCTTTTCATAGGGGACATATTTGAATTGGACTACGAAAGGGCGACCTCCTTGTCTTTTCCTGTCTTCTTTCTTTACGCACAGGTATCCTCTAATTTTCTCTGCAAGACAGGAACTCACCGCCATGTTATATATATATATACTCAACCGTTGAATCGACATGCTCATTGCCTACTGTGAGTTGCGCCAAAGGACTTTGTCGTACTTGGTTCGCTTGATTCGCTCGCGCAGCATCCCTTCGCCAGAAAGGATAAGGAAGGACGAAAAATCTCAGTTGGAAATAGAATTCTCAGGATATCGAATGACAATTTATTTCGAATGACCCGTGTATCTGTATTGTATGGCTGGATGGTTTCACTGTTCCGAGATGTTATCGGCAGCGAACAGCGGCCGATGCAATGGAAGATACCCGGGTAACCAGGTTTAACGAACAATGTGTCGCATTCTTCTTTATCGATCTGGAGGACTGATAATTTAGACAGAGTTGCAATTTGCTAGATGCAATTCACCCCCCCCCCCCGCACACACACTTTTTATTCGTACCTATGCTATCGTTAGTGTCTCTATTTCCTTTCTTTTCTCCATTTCTCAAGATATCAGTTTCACCAAGAAATGGTATGAAGCAAAAGTTTCACTTACATGCATGCTTTATACTTTATCTAATTTCTTTCCCTTTTTACATTCTCATCCTAATGAGAAGGTATTGCAGGGTGGTCACTGGAAACGGGATAACCGGGAAATTACCAGGAATTTTGTGAGACCGGGAATAACCAGGAAATGACCGTGAATTTATTTTATCACCGAGAATTATACAAATTGGAAAAAAAATCCGTTCAACTTGGATTTCAACCATTTTTTAATAATTAGTTCAATTATCATGTTTTTAATAATGATATCACTCACTTTAGAATGCTTAATTTGAAAATCTTTCACTTCAAAAATGTTCCATTTTAGATTTTTAAACGTAAATTTTAATTAAAAAATTTTAAAACGCGGTTTCAAAGATTTAAACAACTAAAAACTAGAAGCGTTTAAAATAGAAGATTTTTGATAACAAACATTTTTAGTTGATTCACTGTGAATATCAATTAATAAATGATTCTTAAAATTGAACTGTGCATTAAGATTTAAAAAGTGAATAATAATTTATTTTACAATAGGATTTGTTATCAGTTCACAATTTTAGAGTTACCAGATTTTAAAGTTAAAAACTAAACTGTTTCAATTGGAAAGTCTTAAACAATTGTAAATGCCCTATTAAAACTTTATCAACTATTTTTAATTTTAAAATAACTTCAAAATAATATATTTATAATTAAAGGGTTCTATTAAATTTCAGTCTAAGCTATTCCATTCTTAAACTATGCAATTAAAAAAAATTTAATCAAGAAAAAAAAAATTCCGTAATATTTAGAAATGCCCGAAGATTTATTTAAAATTAGTCATTATAAATTAAATATTCAAAACTAAAAAAAAACTAAACTTTAAACGTTACAATTTTATTGTAACGTGAATTCGAGTAATTTGAAAAGATATTTAGAGGATTTGAAAGAATTCAAAATTAATTAAAAATTTTAAATGATTTCAAATAATTTAAACGAATTGTCTACATGTATCGACAAACTCTGGCTATTCGTACCAAAATTTCGATGCAAATATCCCACGGCTTAATCGAAAAAAATGTAGATTTTGGCAGATTTCGAAAAGAAATAAAGAAGCTTTTTAAGAATTTTAACAGGTTACAATGAAAAAATAACATTTTTTATGATTGTTAAGAAAATTTTAAATGTTTTTTTATGTTGAAAAATTATTTGACATTCAAATAATTTTAAAAGATATTTAGAAGTTGTGAAAAACTTTTAGGAATATTTTGAAATTTAAAATTATTTGAAACAACATGTAGATGTTTCAATATCTTGAAATAAAATTTCGAAGCACTTTAACGATTTTTAACTTTAGAAAAATTATTTAACTGTGAACTTGAACAGGGAATTTTCAATATTTTACAAATTTATAGTTGGAACTGGAATTTATCGGGAATAGTAATAATTTTGACTTGGAACCGGGAATTTTCATATTTTAACAAATCCTAAGCTAGTACTGAAAATTTTCGAAAAGGAACAGAATTCTGAATTGGAACAGACATTTTTTCCAAAGAATTCTGATTCTGAGTTGACGCGAGGAATTTGAAAATTTTTACCAATTTTGAGTTAAAACTGGCATTTATCCAAAAGAATTATAATTTTTATTGGAACAGGGAATGTTAAAATTAAAAAAAATTCCGAGCTGGAACAGGGAATTTTTTAATAGAATGAATTCTAATTATAAGTTGAAACGGAATATTTTCGAAAAAAATTAAGATTATGAATTGGAACAGGGAATTTTACCAAAAATTCTAATTCTTGCAATTAGTTTAAAATGGAGTATTTTCGAAAAGATCTAAAATTCTGGATTTGAACAGGGAATTTTTCGGAAAGAATTAAAATTCTATTTTTAGCCAATTCTTAAATGTAATCAGAGTTTAAAATTGCTTAAAATGGTATAATTTTGAACATTTTAAATTAACTGATTTATTCAGTAATTTATAAAAGTTTAAACTTTGGAATTTGACAGTTTAACTTTATTTAAATTAGAATTTCTCATTCGAAAAGTGTCAGTAGCTTCAATTTTATACTTGTAAATTATTGAGCATAGAATACAAAATTTACTGTTCAATTTTTTAAAATTAATTGATCGTAAAAAATGTTTGCGAATCGGGAAAACCCCAGGAAAAGACCGGAATCTTTTTTTTAATTAAAACGGCCACCGACTTGACGTTTTTCATATCGTCCGTCTTTTGGCTTCAAGATTTTATTTTAAAGTGGTTTTGAAAATTTTTTAAATGCCATAGGTCTCATAATTTTCCTTTTGTCGAATAAAGTCATTAGATAAAGTGTTCATCTTTTTTAATACTATATTTATAGTATTTAGAATTTTCAAATTAAAAAATAAAGTGGTCTCAAAACATTCCAAAATGCACTCCTTTTTTAAATTTTTGTCCAGAATGGCTAGTTAAAGAACTAGTCCTTTCTTTTAGGAACTAAAAAGAGTGTGCCAAAGATCGATTTGATACGTTTATTTTTTCGAGATTAATCGTGTTTACGGACGGACGGCCGGACACACAGACAGCCAGACAAACTCCATCGTAAAAACTTGATTTTCGGATTCAGGGGTTCTCGAAACGTAGAGAAAAAAAACTTTTGGAAAACTGTGGTGACAAATTTCGGATAATTCTAATACGCTCTCAATCATAAATAATGAGAATGTAATAATGAAAAATAAAAATTGTTATTTTTTTATCGTACGCGTTGTTTTTGTTTTTAATCGTAAAATACATCAATAAAAAAAAATTTGGACAAAGGACATAAGCTGTGAAGAAAATGAATACGCAAAAATCGGCTTCCGACAAAAGTGAAAACTTATCGAAATTTATCATAAATAATTTTTAATAGGACACGTAGTTTTTTTTAATCGTAAAAAAGAACATTCAAAATAAAAAACTTAAATTTTTTAAAAAACGACACAAGAGATGAAAAAAACTAAAAGACAAAAGTTGTTTCACCAAAAAATATCAACGGGCTTGTTACGGACTCTGGTTATAAAAATATATTAAAAATGAAAAAATAAACTTTCTGGAAAAAGGACTTTTGGAAGATATAAAATTTTATTTAAAATCATTTTTTGCCTAAATTATATCTAAATTGAATATGAAGAAATTAAACTTATGGAAAAATGACACAAGTTGTAATCAGGTATTTATAGTAATAACTTTTATTGTAATAAAATGAACATTTTTTTAATGATAAAAATAAGATAATGAAAATCCTTTTGCTCCAATATCAATGCATGCTACGAATAGTAATAATATGAATTTATTGAAATGATATACATTTTTCAGGATGGCTAAGAATCAAATTTAGAGAGAAGTTTGCATTTCTAACGAAATTAAGTGCGTAGCATGAAATACGTAATGAGAATGTGTTCGTTAAGGCCGAATGAGCTTTAACCAAAGAGAATTCACAATCACTTTTCACAATCACAATCGACACTTGTCGATGCTTCGACCTTTAATTATAAAAGGCTTGTGAATAAATGCGGGGTTAACACATCATCGAGCTCGAAGCGCGAGAACCAAAGCGAGCCCCGTGCTTCATCTATATAATTTGTCGGAACTCGCAAATGCATGGACTATACAGTGTGTACGCTTGGAAAAACTAGGCCCAGGCCTGGTGATTTAGCCTGGGCCGAGCGCGCTTGAAACCCTAAATCTGCCAGGGCCAGGTTTGATCGCCGAGCTTGGCCCTGGCTTGGCTCTAGTTTTTATTCGATTCCTTGTTATTCTTTATTTTCTTATTCAAAAGTAGATGTTACACAGAAATATATTTTTTTAAATTAAGTCGGGAAATAAACTTACTAAGGTTTAAAATTTAAAACATTTTCCTCTATCTGATTCGAATTTCCAAATTGTGGTACATCATTTCTCATCGCAAATTAAAACCGTATTTACACTTTATAATTTGATGAAATTTTTTTCTCAATTTGAGGTTAAAAGTCCGATGCAATGTTGATGTGAAAATGTTATTTATAACTGATAGAAGTTCTTACTTGCACTTTCACCGTGAAAGTATAGGATACTGCTGATTGCTCGATGCCTCCGGATTTTCAGAGTGCTTTTAATTTTAGGCATTTTTTAGAAATTAAATTTCAGTTATTGGTCCTTTTTAAAGCTTGACACTTGATACTTGCAAGTAGTAAGTAAAACAAAATAATAGTACTCCGCCATCTGTCATCAATTTGATGAACTTTCGAATTAGCCGGGCCCAAGTTCGAGCCATTGCAAAATTCAAGCTGAGCCCAGTTTATGGACCCCCAGCTTGGCGCAAGTATGGAACCGGGAAGAAACTTGGCAATTTCTGTACGGGATATAATAAACTTGAATTTTTTAGAATTTTAATTTAGAATTGTTTCATTTCGTTAATAAACTATTCCAGGTTGAAAATGTTGCAAATTTGAGATTCTGTTCTTTGAATATTAATATGGTCAGGGAAAATGAAAAATTGATAAATGGGAAATTGGCGAAAATTAAAAATGAGGTTTTGCGGTATCCCTGATATGATAGATATTCTTGTTAGTAATTGCTTTTATTATATACATATATTCCCATGCTTCCTCCTTAATATTACCTTCTTAGTTATAAATTCTTACCATGTGCTTCAAAATACAACAATTTTGTAGGAAAGTCATCCTTGTGGATTCAAAATTAGATTTTAATGTTGAAAATTTTTCTTTTTGGGTTGAAAATTCAACTAATTTCGTAAAAAATTAACTTATTTGTTAAAACTCATATTTTGTTGCTCAAAATTTAAACTAAAATATCTTTTGGTTCAAAGTTCAACTATTTTTCGAAAATGCGTCTTTTTAAGTTTTGAAATTCATCTATTTGACTAGAAACCGCATGTTTCTTTAATAAAATACAACGGTTTGGTTTAACATTAAATATATTTTGTTAAAGTCATTTTTTTGTTACCAATTTAACTGTCTTTTTATACATTTATATTTTGGTGTAGAAAATTTAACTATTCTCAAAGAAGTTTTCTTTTTCATTTAAAAATTATATTTAATGCTGAAAAGACAATGTTTATTGATTAAGCATGAAACTGCTTGTGTAAAAATTGAAGAAGTTTTTCAAACAAGTTATCCTGTTTTATTAAAAATTCAACTGTTTCATTTAAGTATCCTCTTTTTGGATGGAAAATTTAAGTATAATATTAGCAGAAAATTTACTTTCTGTTTAAAACTTATATTTTGATGTTATAAAGGCAAAATAAAATGTTTTTGGGATGGAAAATCAACTTTTTTTAAAATTTTATATTTTTCATCAAACAAATTATATTTTTTTAGTAGAAATTTCATCTTTCTTCGATAAAAATGCTACTGTTTGCTTCGAAATTATTCTTCTCTCTCTTTCAGGATTTAACTTTTTTTTGTTGTTGAAAATTTTCGATGAACCACTTTGTTAAGAAATCATTCTTTAATGCAACATTCATATTTTAGTTGAAAAACCATTTTTTTTGGCTGCAGGTTTAATTTTTTGCTCAAAAATTCCTATTTTCTGGTTGAAAATCCCATTTATTACAAAAAAATTAACATACGAATATTATGTATAAAGAATAAAATAACATTTTGTGTAAACGTTTTGAGTGAATTTCTCTAAATATGTAAAAATTCCATTTGTTTGAACAATTATAAATAAATTAACCAATTTTAATAATTATTCGACTAGACCAATATTCATAATTCTAAGTAAAAAAATACCAGAATACAGTGCTCAAAAGGTCGATTTCATGAAGAATTGACATATTTTGTTTTAAGTGTAGTTTTTATGTACTCGTGGGTGTGTTAGGGGTGTCAAACCTATATGCCTGATACATAAAATTCTTCACTGGATAATTCTCTGCAAGCCCCTATACTTTTCCGTCACATTTTTTAAAACCCTAAATAATTATTTCAAAAACTCAAAAAAGTGATTTTCGCCCATGCATTTTACATGGCAAACTTCAAGTCAAACCCGGCACATGTTAAAATAAAAAATAAAATAAAAATTATCGAATTTTTTTTTTCGAATTTAAAATGAAAAAAGGGATCGTTGCCCTCGAAGAAAAAAAGCGTTTTTGAGCCACCCTAATGCTGAGCCATGGTTCACCCACTGAACTTTTCCTACATGGGCAAATATAATCAAATTTTCCCTAACTTATATTTAGAAGTAGGTTCTTAAGTAATTTTTTTAATGCAACTCCGTTTAAAAATATCAGTTTTATTTAAAACTACATTAAGAAAAGCAAATCTGATATTTTAGCCCTTTTTTTGATACTGCTAACAAATAAATAAATAACTACAAGTGGTGTACATTTTGCATTATTAATATCACAATAATAATAACAATCATTTATTAATAATTATTAATAATTATTTCATGTTCGGAGCAAGGCTATTAATTTCAATACAATTACAGTTGTACTGTGTCGTTGTTTAGTTTCCACCTCTTCGAGGTGCTCTTGCTAAAGCCCGCGAAAGCTCACGATTGAGGCCATTAATGCATGCCATGACTTGAACACGAATATAAGTTGCCTGGTTTTCTAATTCAGCAGTACCCTCGCTAACACACTTTCTAGCAAGCTGTAAGCAAAAATAATACTTTTTAATATTGGTTTCAAGCTTGTAAAAAATAATCTTGAACGTTTCGGCACCCATACAGCATCCTTATCAAAGCAAGAAAATTTTGAGCAGGTAGGAACAGCAACGAAACCACGATGCTCTCTTCCTGATACCTGAGAATCAAGTGAGGATCAAAAGGCAAACCTATTACAAACAAACCTGAAATATCCGGTGGGGGTATGTTTATAATGGGGTTGCCTTTTACCCCTACCTTAATTCTGAGGCATCAAGGAGAGATCATCGTGGTTTTGTTGCTGTTACGACCTGTTCAAATGTTTTTTATTGTGATTTGATGATAATTAAAATAAAAAATAGGGAAAAAATAAAAAAGGGGAAGGAAGGAATTCCTCTTTTATTTTCCTAAAAATATACTTTTCTTTTTCAGGAATTGTTTTTTTTTTAGTTTGAATAGGAACATTCTATGGTGGCTTTCCAAATTTGGTTGTCCTTGGATTCGTGGTCTTATTTTCAGAAATTCTGCACATTAAAAATTTGATTGTTTTAGGGAACTTAATTTTTGTTCAAATCATGAAAATGCGTGCAGGGATATTATAGAACCAACAAAAACGGCTTAATAACCTTTTCTTTGCATAAACAATGTTAATAGGTGCACTATTAGGACAGTTTAAAAAATTATTAATCGTTATAGCTATCTGAAGTACACCAAAGTTTTCTTAATTTATCCAAACAACATTTTCTTAAATCATCTGAGTCGAAATACTCTTTGGTTAAACATTTAACTATTTTGTTGAAAATTCTTTGATTTTTATTTCACAAATGTTTGTAAAAATATTACATTTTTAACGCTTTTAATTAAAAATAATACCATTTCAATTACTTTTGATTATAAACGATTGCTTTTCTCAAATTCGCGTTATTATTCGGTATTATTTTTGCCAGGAAAATAACCAAGAATTTTTTTAAACCGGGAGAACCTGGACAGCGACACTATTTGAGATTAAAAAATAACTTTTTAATTTTACAGGACGATTCTGAATCTGTACAAAGTTAAACAATTGATAGATTTAAACGTTAAAAATTGGACTTTTTCATGTCAAACGCCTTAGTAATTAAACAAATTTAAATGTACGATTGAAACTTTGTAAAAAATGTTCCATTTTGAAGTAATTTATCATTATAAAAAAACAAAATTAGACCATTCTATTATAATTAAAAATTTTCCGCAAATATTGTGTCTGTAAAAAATATTCCATTTTTAACCCTAAAATATCAGAGAAGAAACGTAAACGTTGAATGTTACAGTGTTAATTAATTGTTTAATTTTGATTTGTATAACAATTAAATAATCATTGATTTAGAGAAAATTCTAGTAAGATGAGACATTTGCAAATTTTAAGAGGACTTGAATTTATTTTAAACTGGAAAAGATTTCAAAACATTTAAAACCAAAAATATATATTTTTGAAATTTTCAAATTAGAGCTTCTTAGCGTTTTAAGGAAAAATGTAGCAATTGAGCAATTGTTATTAATTTGGAAAAGAATTAAATAAGTTCAGGAGAAATTTAGATATTTTATTTTGGAAAATTAGTTTTAAGAATTATTTTAAAATAATTTATAAATATTTTTAAAAACTTATTAAATAGAATAATAATAATAATAATACTTGACTGCAACCCAGTCCGTCAATGATGGGGTAAAACCAGGCTTTGTCCAATATGTCTGGGCAGACTACTCTCATCAGATCACTTGATTGCATTATAAAAATGCGTCCGTGACTGATGATATATACTGGGACAGCCCCATGCAAAAATGATCAAATAAAAATCCAACTCTAACCAAAAATGCCTTCGACATATTGGGCAGTATAAGCCTGTGACAACATTTCGCCACAGAATTGTTTTTAATGATAAATATAATATAATGATAAAATAATATTATTTTGAAAAAAAATCTGAGAGATTTTGCCACAAGTTTTTTTTTATTTTGCAGGAGTTATTAAGGGGTTTGGAAAAAATTTAAATCATTAAAAAAAAATATTTAGAATTTGGGAAAAAATGTTAATAATAATTTAAGATTTTTCAAGGTTCAAGTCAAGATACAACAAATTTCTAAAGATTCCTGGGGAAATTTAATATAATTTAAAATTTTTTTAATGTTTTAGGAGAATACTTAAAAATATTCTGATTTAAAATTGATCTATCGGTTATTTATATTTTACAAATTTAAATCAAGAAAGTAATCATTCTGTTGGCGAGAGTTTATTATATTTTAATCTATGAATCCAAAAATCTTTTAAAATACTTCATCTACAAAAAAATTGTACAGAACATAGGAGATCATTTAGGGCTGCTAATAATTTGGAGCTTAAAGTAAAATTTATAGATCGTTTGAAGGTCAAGACCACTTTTTGAAATGGAAACCCCTGTTTTTGACTCCGAATATAAAAAGAGCGCAAAATTTCACGTCAAACACATTCTATGAGAAATTTACTTGTCTGACCTTAGAAAGGTCAAAAATCAATGTAAAATGTCTAGAAAACGGTCAGATGCACTTTTTTTTTGGAATTATCGTATTTTTCTGAGAATAGCATACGTTCAAGATTTTTTAAATAAGTTGATAAAATGTAAAAGTTTGAATTACCTTTACCATATGGACATTCAGATGATTTTTCAAGGTCATATGAAGGTCAAGATGAGCTTTTTAAAGGAAATCCCTATTTCAAACTGCCGATTTGAAAAAAGGGAAAAATGTTACGTCATAAATGTTTTATAGAAAATTTGTTAGAGTATGTACCATCTTGACGATCTTGACCTTTAAATAACTCGGATAAGAAAACGGAATAACGGAAACGTCCTAGTAATCGTTATGCGTTTTATTTAATTTGAATGAATTTAATTTCTCTTTGATATCATAAAATGATGAAAATAAGTTTGTTTTGTTATTGAATGTTACTTTCAACATATTTTTTTTACAATATATGAAAACTTTTACTATGTTTCACTATTACCAGGACTGTCACGATTGCTAGCATATTCACCTTATCTGTGTCGTAAATTATGAAGCTGTCTCAAATGAAAATATAATTTTTTTTTTGGATATGTTATATTAGTTAGTGAAGTAATGTGCTACCAAAAGACAGTTCATAGTATTTTTCCGTGTTATTTTTTACATTAAATGATCAAAAAAAATTACCTGGACTAAAAAAAACACATATTGTGGGTAAAATAAATTCTAACTAATATTGTTACGTACATCCATATTACCAAATTTATCGGCTTTTTGCAAACACTTTTTGCAATTTTTGTCTGCATTCGTAATATTGAATTTATCGTAATCTTGCAGACAAAAGTTCAAGTCCTCTCTGTCTATTCCTTTTTCGAGCGCAGTATTAGTTGCTGCCTAGTTCGAAACAACCAAACGAGAACAGAAATTATTTAATTTTTTCATTGAGTTAAATATCAAGAGATTTAAAAATATTTGTACGAACTCACAAGAAAAGTTTGGCCTAATGAAGAATGGACGCCACTTGCTTGTATTTTAAATATCTCAAATAAAGTGTTTATTTCTGGATGATTGAACACTGCGGAGATTGTCTGCAAAGAAGTAAAAATTGTGGTAATATAAGACTGAAGTAATTTTTAAATTTTACTGCAGTTAAAAAAATATTTACTCAAAATAAATATTTATACATAAATTATTATAGAAAAATCTTAATGAAACCGCACTTTGTAGTTACAAAATCCAAAATATCATCTCATGAACGGCCTTCTTCAGCTCACACAAGCTTGTGCATTATTGCTATTTTTGAAATATTTAAATCCAAGCAAAATTAACTTTTCACAGCACAGCAAATACCTGTTTTAACGAATAGATGTGATGTTAATTCCTTCGTGTAATTAAAATCTGGGAATATAATATACATGAAAGTGGTAATAAGATGATGAACAATTGTTTTAAAAAACGGCAGAAAGAATTTAAAACTTTTCTCCTGATATACGAGTATATGTATAGTAGCGAGTATACATTTAAACGTACTGTCTAGAGTTATGAAATTTTCTGCAAGAAATTTTATAAAAAGATTATAATTGAAAACAAATAAATATATTTTAGATTTCAAATAAAGGAAAGAAATTTATATAAAATAATATCAAGAATTTGCACATATGTGACTATGTAACATATGTAACATATGTATTATTTTTTTATTATTACACCATTAAGCCATTTCCCTTTTGGGGTAGGCGTGACTCACTCGACAGGGGAAAGGAGTAGTGTGTGGAAGTGATAGAGATTTTTCAGATTGATCCAGAATTCTCGTGCTATTTAAGTAAATAACACGTTCGTTCCGCAACACTGTTCCGACCCAGGTTGCTGATCAATCTCTCTAGCAATCACCCCAAGCGAGGAACCTCACGAAGTCGTTATGTAAGGATCCCCACTTGGGTCCATTAATAGCCAAGGTCTTTGTTTCAGGCGTCATTCACTCTACTGACACTCTTTTTATTAACTATTTGCCGCCATACTTTCCTGTCCTGGCATACTTCTCTAGTTTCTTTTATGTCCATGCATTTTTTCATGCAAGCTCTCGTGTTTCTGTGACTTCTTATGTCTCTTCTAAGTAGGGTCTCATTCACACATTCTAACCATTCTTTCCGCGGTCTACCTCCGGGCACATTGCTATTTACTTTACCTTGATACACTTGTTTCGATAGTCGTTCATTTGGCATTCTCTCAACATGTCCGAACCATCTTAACCGATTTCTTTCCCATTTGTCTACTAGCGTCTCTTCTGCACCACATTCTTTTAGAATTATCTCGTTACTTACTTCATTATTACTTACTTCATTCGTCTATCTAATTCCTCATCTATCTTTCCGTCCCTAGTAAATAAGCTACTATGGTATACGAACTTATCAACTTGTTCAATTCTCTCATCATTTAATAAAATATTGCATAGCGTTTTCTCACTCTTTCCTTCGAACACCATAGTTTTTGTTTTAT
>NC_046662.1:66285745-66290203 GCF_010883055.1 Belonocnema kinseyi | reverse complement strand
CACTCAGTTTCCCATTCACTCTTACACTCGCTTTGCTACCTGTGTATATTGTTTTTATAGCTTGTAGGATCCATCCATTGACTCCATACTCTTTCAGAATTAAGCTAAATATTTGATCTGTACATGACCTTCCTGGCATAAGGCCACTTTGGACTTCCCAAATCTTTGCCTCTGTTATTTTCATTATCCTACGAATAAGTATTTTTGAATATATTTTACATACGGTGCTTAATAAGCTAATCCCTCTGTAATTATTGCACTCGCTTTTATCTCCCTTTCTCTTGTATATTGGTACGATAATCGCTTATTTCCAATCGTCTGGACGTCTCCCATCTCGAAACATAAATTTATCAATTCGCACAGTCTATGTGGTATGCACGCGCCACCGCGTTTAAGCATTTCAGCATTAATACCGTCTACCCCGGCAGCCTTACCGTTTTTCAAGTTTTTAATTATATCCCTAACCTCAGTTACACAGACTTTTTCAATTGAGTTTTCCAACGCATCGTGTTCAACATCGCAGTTACTAGTAATATTAGTACATTAATATAGTTTCTTCCTTTTTTTATATTTTCTGTGAAATATATTTCTTTCAAAAAATCCAGATGTTTACGAGTGCCAAAAATATTCGTCTATTCGTACTAAAATTTCAAAAAAAACAGCCTCTTTTTTCCACTGAAAAATCTCTAATATTCCTGGCATAAAGCACACTTGCTCCAATGTTTAATTTTATTTTTTCTTCTGCAATCTAAAATTTCTTGAATTAATTAAAACTGCATAAGGGCACCCATACATTAACCATTTTTTCTGAACCCCCTATCGTCTATTTTTTTATTTTCTAAAGATGTTTAAACATGTGCTAGAATGCCACGTTACTAATTATTTCAAAAGATTAAATTTAAAATTAAATTGTTTTTTATTTTTTATTTAAATTTTTTTCAAATAAAAAAAAACTACGCGTCCTATCAAAAAGTTATTGATGACAAATTTGATGAGCTTTACCTCCTTGTTGAAAGAGTAACTTTTAAACATTCATTTTTTCCATAGCTTATATAGCGTGTCAAAAAAATTAATTTTTTGAACCATGCATCCTGTAAGAATGATTATAATACATTTATAGTTTTTTTACGATGAACAACTTTTGTTTTATTATTGTTGTTATTAATGACTTTCTATATGAAAGTCATTAATAACAAATTCATATAGTTTTCTGGGTGCACAATCTGTTTAGATTCGTCTTTTTTCGTATCTTACACAATTTTACCACCAAATGGATTTTTTGATTTTTCATTATTTTTTGGGCGATCGAAATTTGACTTTTTGAAAAAATTAAAAAAGTTTTTATGATAACCTTGTAGGGCTTCTAAAAGCAACGTTTTTCATTTGTTGACTTTTTTCATATTATGCGTTGTTTCGCTTAAAATGTTCACTTTGGTTTGTTTTTCTGGATTTTGAAAATGCTATATCTGATAATTTTCTTTGTATCCAAAAGATAAGGATACAATTTTTGACTTTTTTTGAAACTTTAAAGAATTAAAAAAAATCAACCGGGCCAGAATTTTGGGTTCTCAAAAAGTGCAAAAATTAATTTTTAAAAACAACCTTCATCTCCTAAAAACTACCATTAGAGAAAAATTTATACTCAAACTAAATGTAAGAATATCAGAATTTTGGACTTTTTTGGGCTCTTTTATTTTTCTAAAAGCCGGATTTTGGGATGAAGGTTCTGGCAGCCAACACCTTAACTGCAGAAAGTTGGAAAAATTAAGAAAATCAACAGCGCAAATATTTGGTGTCTTTTTCGTGATCTCGAAAATGGCAAAAATAATTATTTTTTAAAACAGCCCTTATCTCCTGAAAAATACCCTTGAAAAATATGTACTCGAACTAAATGTAAACATATAAGAAAATGGTGGTTTTTGTGTTCTTCTTTGGCACAAATCACGATTTTTAGGCTCTTTTATTTTTCTAAAAAATTGACTGTTGGGATGAAGGTGCTGTCAGCCAGAACCTCTACTGCAGCAAATTAAAAAATTTTTTAAATCAAATGTGCCAAAGTTTTTGGCTTTTTCGGATCTCTAAAACTGAAAAAATTAATTGAAAAAAAAAAACAACAACCCCTATCTCTATTTAAACTTAAATTAAGGCTCCGGATACACAAAGGAGTTGGGAAGCCCAACCTTAGCTAAAGTTCAAAATTTTTGTTAGAAATAAAGTTAATAATTTTTTTTTGGAGGTGTAGTATAATTTGTGCACAAACAATTTGGATCATTTCGGGAGTCGAGCGAATTTTGAGCAATCGAAAACTGTCAGGGAGAAAATGGTTTAGGATGATTCAAAGAAGTTTGATGACGAGTTTTAGCTCGATTTAAACAGTATTCATCAAAATTTTTATGCTTTAATTTTCTGAGACTATCGATTTTCTCCAGTGTGGGCTGCGACCCAGTCGGTAAATCGTAGTTTCAAAAACGTTAGCTAGAACTCCGCAGCAGAGACCGGACAGGTACAGATAATTTTTATATAACATATAAAAAAAGATGACTTGTTTTAAGATAAATAAAATGGTCATTGATAATTTAGAATCAATAGTGTTACATTTTTGGTGGTAATCAAATAAAAATATGTGACAAATAAACTTAAAAAGATAAATAAGATAACAGAACTAATGAAAAAGTGCTGTATTCAGCACAGATTTTGATTTTTAAATATTTAATTGAACACTTAAAACACAAGATTTTTAACTGTCACTAAAAAAATAACTTTAAGTAAATTTACTCGTTCATTTAACTAGACTTTTTTGGTTAAACATATTATTGTCTCTTTAATGCAATAGCAGATTTCTTCTAAAAAATTTGCACAGCTTTCATGATAAGTATTCAGATGTAACTTAAAAAAAAGAAATTATTCTGTAATATTTTAGCGATTAGTTTTGTGGGTAAAACAATCAGAAAGTGTATGCAGGTATGTTTACAAATAGAGGTACTCTTCACCTTAAAAAAATCTAAACTATACTCACAAACTCACTGCAATAATCCAAAAACAAAAAAACCACCTTTGACGAATTTAACTAAACTCTGCTCAACTGCCTTCAACTAAAAAATCAATAAACATTTCAATTCCGAATAATTACCACAAACATTTTCCTTAAACGCACTGTCTACGGTTACGGATTTTCCCATAACTCTAACCCCTTTTCCAACTCATTCAGAGATAAAGTTACGTAAATTTCCGTAACCGCAGCCAGTCCCTTCCCAAAAATCTTTTTCATATCTCCAAATCCACATTAATATTCAACAAAACTCGATAACTACCCCTATCACATTTGACAAAATCAACTCTGATCCTCCATCAACTAAAACCGCAGAAAAAATCAAAAATTCAAAATAACCACCCCAGATAACTTCCCTAGAACCTGGTTACTATATCTATCATCACAGTAATATTCCACGACTCATAAGAACTAGCCCTATCAGATTTAACGAACCAAGACTCACCTAACATCAATTGAAACGGTAAAAAAATATTTAAAATTAAAAATAATCATCTGAGACAACGTTCCAAGTCTCTTTTAAATATATCTACCCTGACACTAATATTCCACATCCCTTAGGAACTACACCTATCACAATTAATGAACCTAGTCACAGCTGCCTTCAACTAGCATAGCCAAAAAAAATTTAATGATAAATAGTCACCCTTGACAACTTTCCAAGACTCTAGTTGATATAAAAATCTCCACATTAATATTCCAAGAGCCCTAGAAACTACCCCTATCTTTTTTAACAAACCAATTCTCACTTTCCAATAAATGAAACGAAAAAAATATTTCAAATAAGAAATAATCACTACACACAACTTTTCAAGTCTCTAGTTGATATATCTACGCTCATAATGATTTTGCCCAACCCCTAGGAACTAACTTAATCAGATTGAATGAATCAGGTCCCACCTATCTTCAACTGAAACGGCTAAACAAATTTTAAATGTGAAAAAAAATTCCCAAAGAAAACTTTTCAAGTCCCCAGTTGATATATCTAGCTCTAGAGTTATATTCCACGATCCCTAGGAACTACCCCTATGGCATTTAACGAATCAAGTCTTAGCCTCCTTCAACTAAATCCGCCAAAGTTTTCAAATAAGAAACAATCAGCCCAGAAAACTTTTCAAGTGTCTAGGCAATATATCTGTGTCCACTAGGACAGGTAAAAAAAGCTTTTATTTTTCAGAGGGCAATGATCCCCCCAATTTCATTCCAAATCCGAAAAAAGAAATTACCTAATTTTTTATTTTTTTTTTATTTTTCGTTTTTAACAGGTGCCGGTTTTGTCTAGAGTTTCCAATGTAAAATGCATGGGGAAAAATCACCTTTTCGAGTTTTTGGAATAATTTTTTAGGGTTTGAAAAAATGTGACGGGAAAGTATGGGGGCCTGTAGAGAATTATCCAACGAAAAATTTCA
>NC_046662.1:66284328-66285645 GCF_010883055.1 Belonocnema kinseyi | reverse complement strand
TGTGAAAAAAAAATTTTTCGCGATGTTACGGGGCCTTGAACACATCAAAATAACGGGTTTTTGACCCTTTTAGGTTAGAATATCTCGAAAACTGAGGGTGATCGAATTTTTCTGAGGTAAGATTCGGATTCAGCGCAGCAAAAACCTTCGGGTATAGTAGGTCTGGTCACTGGTTCTGAGAATTGTCGGCCTGTGTTATTTTTAATTTTTTAAACAAATATAATTTGTTTGAATAATTTTTTTTTCTAAAATTCGTTTTTCCCCCTAAAAATTATAACTATCAGTCTAGTTGAATATTTATTAACATTGGTTAATTAATTTTTCATTATTTAAACAAATGAGGTTCGTTTAAATAATTTTTTTCGAAATTTAATTTTTTCCTTAAAAACTCTTAATAATAAATATAGTAAGATGTACAAAATGACATACTTGAGACCAAGTAAAAGACCAACGATGTTGAGAAGATCCTTTATTTCAACATCATTGGTCTTTTACTTGGTCTGAAGTATGTCATTTTGGACATTTTACTATATTTATTATTAGCTATTTACTCAAACGCATAACACCACTATTTAGTCATCTATTTATTAAAAATTCTTACTATTTGTCTAGTAGAATATTTATTAACATTAGCTCATTAATTTTCAATAGTTTAAACAAATGAAATTTCTGTAAATAATTTTTTTATTAAAATTTATTAATATTTCGTCAGTGCAATATTTATCAACATTGTTTAATAATTTTATTTAAAAAATTTGCTTAATAAAAATTATTACTCAAACATTACTGATAAATTAATGATTAATTAGTTATAAATTATTACTGATAAGCATTCCAGTAAACCAACAGTAATAATTTTTATTTAAAAAAAATCGAAACGTAATTATTTTAACAAAATCCCTTTATTTAAATAATTGAAAATGAATTAACTAATGTTAATAAATATTCCACTATACAAATGGTAATCTTTTTTTTGGGAAAAATGAATTTAAAAAAATTATTTACACAAATTTCATTCGTTTAAACAATTAAAGAATAATTAATTAATGTTATTGAATATTCCACTAGACTAACAGTAATAATTTTAAGAAGAAAAAATTTTTCAAAAAAAATTTGAACAAATTTCATTTGTTTAAATAATTAAAAATTAAATAAACAATGATAATAAATATTCTATTTGACCAATAATAATAATTTTAAGTAAAAAAGACCAGAATGCAGTGCTCAAAATGTCGATTTCAGGATGAATTGACATTTTTTGTTTTAAGGGTAGTTTTCAGATACTCGTGTGGGTGTGTTAGGGGTGTCAAACCCATA
>NC_046662.1:66269022-66284228 GCF_010883055.1 Belonocnema kinseyi | reverse complement strand
ACAATATCTCGAAAACTGAGGGTGATGGAATTTTTCTGAGGTCGGATTCGGATTCAGCGCAGCAAAAGCCTTCGGGTATACTAGGTCTGGTCTCTGGTTCCGCACCTTTGTCAAATTTTGTCGGCCTGTGTAATTAACCAATTATAATAAATATATCCACTAGACCAATATTAATAATTTTGAGTAAGAAAAATACAAGAATACAGTCTTCAAAAGGTCAATTTCATGAAAAATGGTCATTTTTGTTTTTAATGGTTTAACAAACCTTAATAACCACTCTGTTCACATTGATGGAAGGTGGGACTTGGTTCGTTTAATGTGATAGAGGTGGTTCCAAGTGTTCGTTGAATATTACTACTGAGATTTGTATATTAACTAGAGTCTTTGAAATATGCTGGGTTCATTATTTTTAACCTGAAATTTTTTTTGGTCTTCGTTGAAGACAGTTGAAACTTGGTTCGTAAAATGTGATAAGGGTAGTTCTAAAGTGTTCTTGAATATTAATGTGGAGATAAGGATATGGGAAAGATTGTTAGTAATGTATTGGTGGTAATTATTTTTAATTGTAATGTTTATGTATTTTTTAGTTAAAGGAAGCTGGGCAGGGTTTCGTTCAATACGTCAGGAGAGTATTTTAACTTGGATTTTTGATTATTACTGTGAGGCTGTGGGAATAATTTAGAGTTTTTCGAAGGTAAATCGTATGATTTTTTTCCATTCGGATATTACTTGGCAGTTTTTTGCAAGCCCCGCAAAATTATTAACTTTTTATTTATAAATTTTTTGTTTTGTTTAATATCTATATTTTTAGTTGGGGAGACGCGTAAGTGTTATAGATTGTTTTTGGTCCATATCATTTGTAATTTATAGTAAGTTCAAAACTAGCTCAGATCTACGGAATATGTTTTCCATAACTTTTGTTTTGGGAAGCCAAAAAATATCCCGAAATTCGGATATGATTATATTTAGGCTTGGTACGTAAGTTATTTCAAGAGTACTGTTTGGGAGCCAGGTTTTTTTAAAATTTATTTCTGCCATTTTGTCAAAACACAAAAAACCCTAAAAGTTTGGCGTCCGTTTTTTTTTGTAGAAAAATAAAAGAGCATCAAAAATCGGTATTGCTGCTTTAAAAGAGCCCAAAAAGGCCAATAATTCTTATATGCTTTAATTTAGTTTCGGTTCTTTCTTCAAGGATAGTTTTTGAATGATGGTGTATTTTTTTAAATTATCTTTTGCATTTTTGAAGAGCCTAAAAAGCCCAAGATTCTAGCGCTCCTGATTTTCTAATTATCTAAATTATATTTAGTGGAGGTTACTGGCTGCCACCACCTCCACCCAAAAAGTGCACTATTTTTAGAAAAATAAGAGAGCCCGAAAATTGGGATTGATGCCAAATGGATCCCAAAAAAGCCGAAAATCCTAGCCTGGTTGATTTTTTTAATTCTCTAAATTTTCCCCAATGAAGGTGCTGGCGGCCAACGCCATCAATCCAACAATCAAAATCACTCGGAATTTTTTTATTAAATTGTTAATTTCCAGAATGGCATTGGGAAGAAATGTAAAGCACTACCCTGACTTTACATTTTCATGAATTCCTCGATTTTAGAAATTTAAATATAAATAATATTATCAATCACCAAATTTCTGTGGTACATGACGAGCAGAAAAGAGATTATTTGAAAAGTAAATAGAGTAAGTTGAAATTGAGCAAGTGTCTAAATAGTTCTTGTGTTTTCATTTCGAATCATAAACTTGTAAAAACGTTTTGCTGGTGGAGGTGATAAAATATGACCCAACACAAACATTCACAGGTTGATTTTTTCAACTTGAAACTTTTGATTCATAAAATTTTTTCATAGAGTACCTAGTTTTTAAGATATTTGAAAGTTTCAAGTTAAAAAATTTAAGTTAAAAAGTTAAAAGAATCACCCTGTATGATTTTTTAACTTTAAACTTACAAATATCTTGAAAAATAGGCACTTTATGAAAAATCTTATGAATCAAAAGTTTCAAGTTCAAAAAATCACCCTGTATATCTTATATACATATACATGACGTATATACTTGTATATTCACGAGTTTTACAATGTTGCCTTCATATTTCTTCAATGAAGCAGAACATGTTACACTATTATCTTTAATTAAACATCTCTATACCACACGTTTCACATTTTTATTAGTTTTTTTTAATTAATATTAATATATAACAGCCATACATAAATTCATATATTTCAACGAAATAATTTGTAGCTTTCCACTATCGAACCTATAGACTAGTAATTACTAAAATGGCAATTATAATTAATGAATTATTTTTGCAGACCGAATTCACTTGAAATCAGGAAGGGAATTAGAGAAAATTAGGCGATACGTATTTTTTTATTGTCTACAAAGAATTTTCACGAAGTTATGCGTATTTCAATTTTTGCTGCATTTTTCAAAAAAAAAACCTCTACTTTTTCTTTAAAGTTATATAACTTTTGACCTAATTGTGATATTTGAGATTTCTTTCCACATTCCGGTCAAGTTTATCGCCTTCTTTTAAATTCCGTGAGAGAATTTAGAAAATGTTCAAAGTGAACAAAAGGGCGGTGGTTTTTCTTAAAATATTAAAAGTCAATTTTCTTCGCAAAAAAACCACACTTATATTTTTTTAGATTTTTTCAAAAATTTTATCTATCTTGAGGAAAATATGTTCTGTATTTTATGTAGGCTAAATAACTATTGTGGCCAGAAGATTTTTGTTCATAAAATCGAATTTTCGTACTTTTCTTGTTTGCAACAACAGACACGAAAAAATTGTAGGAAAATAGTTTGAATAGCAGGGGAGTCAATTCTTTTTATAAATAAGTAAACTAATTTTTTGTAGGACTTTCTTATCTTGGAAATCTATTTTTTAAAAATATTTTTCGTATCTGTTATTGTAAGCAAGATAAGTAGAAAAATTCGAATTTATTTTAAAAAATTCTCACAAGATATTTTCCTTATGATAAAACAAATTTAATAAAATTTGGAAAAAAATATAAGTGTGGGTTTCTTAAGGAAAATCGACTTTTTATATTTTCAGAAAAACCAGCGCTATTTTGTTAGTTTTGAATATATTTTTTTTAAATTCTCTTACGAACTTCGAAAAAAGGCGATAAACTACAGGTATGTGGAAAGAAATGTTAAATATCTCAGTCGGTTCAAAATTTATAACTTTAAAAATAAATTGTTTTATGTTTTAAAAACGAAGCAAATCTACATAACTTCGTGAATTTTTTTCGCCAATTGTAAAAATATGTATCGCCTAATTTCTTCTGAAAAAACATATATTTTCCCTGAGAGATTCTGCGACTTCCACTGTAGACCCTGCCTGATTTCAAATTGATTAGGTCTTAAGCTTTAACGTAAATTTTCTGTAGATGTGTAAAAAATTAATATTAATTTTACAGACTCATAACAGTAGAATTTTTAATTAAGGGAGAAATGTTAAAAAAATACTAAAAACTAATTTCAATTCCCAGCATCAACATTTTTGATTAAAAATCAATAACTTTATTCTTGAGAGTTAAACAAAAATTCGTGAATAGTACAGATATTTAGGACTAATTTGAAATCTATCCATTGAGTATAATTATTGAAAATAGTCAAAAGTCAAAGCGGATAGAATTCAAGCGACATGATATGGAACATTTCCATTTTTATCAATTAATAATTTAAATAGCGGGTGGAATATAAAATTGCTTGTTTTCTTTCAAGTTCAAGAAGCGTAAAGAAAAAAAGAGATTTAATTTAACAAGATTTTGATTTATGTTTATTTAATGGTTAAAAAATATTTGTAGTAATACAATATTTTGTACCATTTATTTGTTCTGTTGAATGATTTTTTTCAGGCTGCTTTCTAAAAAAATCAGTTTTTTAAGATAACTTCCTTAGAACCTGGTTACTATATCTATCACCACATTAATATTCCACGACCCATAGGAACTAGCCCTATCAGATTTAACGAACCAAGAATCACCTAACATCAATTGAAACAGTAAAAAAATATTTAAAATTAAAAATAATCATCTCAGACAACGTTCCAAGTCTCTTTTAGATATATCTACCCTCACACTAATATTCCACATCCCTTAGGAACTACCCCTATTACAGTTAATGAACCTAGTCACAGCTGCCTTCAACTAGAATAGCTAAAAAAATTTTAATGAAAAATAGTCACCCTTGACAACTTTCCAAGACCGATCTTAAGGGGTACGGGTGAATCCTTTAAATGTGTAGGGTTCGGGTCCAGCCTGGGACTCCTTATTAATTTTAAAGGCCCAGTCCGGACCGGAAAGCTTCCCTTATTTTTGTTTAAATAAAAGCTGAAATATTATACAATTTCCTGAATTCGATACTTTGATGTTCAATATTCAATATATAAATTATTATTTAATGTGATAATTGATAAATGACAATAACTAGAATACAACTTACTCTGATGGCACAGAGAGCCAATAAACAGAGGGTCGCCCACTCCATGATCGAAAAGAAACGTTTATGATCAACTTCCTCGTTAGGATGGTCCAGAAGTAATACATCTTACTGTGTTAAGTTAGCTTTTTATAATAAATATTAACCGCGTGGGATATTTATTTAGTTTACGCAAGAGCAGTCCAAAAGAGAAGATACCGGATAATAAAAAAAATATGTTTCGCTCGAATCTATGTTTTTCTGATCTAATTTCAATATGTCAGAAGTTGCGAAAGATATGATATTTTCGACAAATAATGACGAATCAGTGACATAACGCATATATTGTTTGCATATTTCTTAAAAAGAAAAATAACTTGTGAGTATCAAAGTGAATTATTTAAACCAAAATAAATTTAAAAAGAACAAATTATAATTATTTCTTGAATTTAAAAATTATGAAATAAGAACAAATTATGGTAAAAAATTTCACAAAAAGGCTTAAGAAATCATATGCAGTTCAAAATTTTTGTTTGAACACTAGGGTGGTCCAAAAAACGGTTTTCGAGCTACAGAGCAAGTCACTTCCTTAAAAGGTTCCATTACTGGAGGAAATGAATTTGTTATTTTTTATTTCTCAAAATTCAAACATTAACACAAAATGTCTGAAAAAAACTATACTAATAAATTTTAGTTTGCCCCCCCCCAACCCCTGCAGACCACAAATATGACCAAAAAAACACTATTTTTACGTATTATTGTTAATTTGTAGCAATTTTTGACGTCATTTTCATACATATAATTACTAATAGACAATTTTAATAACTTTCATAACTTTTTAAACAATTTTTAATTTTTTGAATAAATGTATGTTATTTATTCACAATGATTTTAAAAAATAAACTTATGTTTTTATTGAAATGTAATATTTGGTCATTGATTGGAGTAGGGAATTGGTTTAAAAACATTATGTTATTTTAACCCTCTGTGCCGCGTAGATAAGACTGTCAAAAAATAATCTTTTTAAGAAATTTACAGTCTCAATAGAGTCTGATTTTTGGGCTGCTCAAAAAAACACATATTTCAGGGACTGTAAAAATGTTATTTTTATAAACACACATTCTTTTTTTAATAAAACCTTGAAAATAAACAAGTTATCAGAGTTTCGTAGTAAATCTTTTAAAAATTAAATCAGCCTTAGAATATTATGATTTAATCAGAAATGCACGTCTTATCTAAAAAAAACTCTAAATTACTCTTTTTGAGTAAACAATTTCAAACTAAAATATTCTTTAAGTCTATTTTCAAGTGGTACAAAGGGGTGATTTTGATCTTTAAGGCGACCTGAGGGAAAAATATAAAAATATATAACAGCTATCAGATTACTCGCCATTTAAAACCAAAGTGAGCATCGCTTTTCGTTTTTCAATAGTTTCAAAAAATAACCTCAATTTGGTTGTTGAAAACACCAAAAAAAAATTTAAATAGAAAATACCACTAATTATAAAACTATATTTTATTGTATTTCAAAAGCCCAAAAAAACCCTAAATTCTGATGGAATTAAATTTTTATTTGTTTGTGATTTCAGGAAGTGGTCGTGCTAGGTTAATATAAACTAGCACCTCCAAAAAAATTGATTTTTATCAAAAAATAAGGGAGCCCAAAAATTTTAATTATTGCCCAACTAGCACAAAATTCTCAGCTATGAATAATCCCAAAATTCGATTGCTTATGTACAGAGAACTTTGCTTATCCGAGCTATTGTAGACCGGTCCCGACTTGGATAAAATGAAGAATGCTTAAGGCTCGGATAATACGGAATACTCTTGCGCTATAGCTCGGATAAGACGGGTCAAATATTTTTGTTTCGACCTCGGATAATTGAGAACTCGGATTGATGCGGGCTCGGATAAGGGAGGTTCTACTGTACTGCGTTAATGGATCTTGGAGGGGGTGGGGGCAATTGATACTTTTTATTTGAAAATTCACTTATTTTGTTGAAAACTCATCTTTTTGGTGTTTGACACTTCATTATTTCGTTAGAAAAGTGCGTTGCAATTTAAACTTTTTTGTCAAAGATTTGTCTTCATTTCTTGAAATCTTAACTTTTTTGATATTTCGCTATCGACAGAAAAATCTTTCTTTGTTTAAAAGTTAACTAGTTTGTTAAAAATTTCACTTTTTAGTTCAAAATTAGTCTGTTTCGGTCGATGATTCAACTAATTTGTTAAAAATTCTTATTTTTTGGCTTTATATAACTTGCAGAGCTTTCAAAAAGCAACGTTTTTCTTTTCCAGACTTCTTCCATTTTACGCTGTAAAGCGGGAACGTATGAGAAAGAATATTCTAGCTTTACCAACGCTTTTTCCTAAAATAGAATAGTATCGTAGGGTCAGAAGAGATAGCACTGCTACGGCTGCAACTTGTGTTTCAATTAATAAACTATCTCATCAGGTCTACGAATCTGTGTCAGGACAACATTAAAATAAAGTGACTTTTTATTCAGACCATCACATAAATTGGTGATCCATGCCAGAATACTTTTGATTGATACGTCATTCTTATAAAGTATCAATAAGAACCATTCTACGGAATTTAATAATCAGGAAACCACATACTGAGCTGAAATAAATACGCTCACAGTAGTGATTCCTTGTCTTGCAAACAATACAAGACTAAAAGGCGAGACGTCACCCAACCAAGTTGGCACCTGGAATTGCAGAATTCACGGACTCGGGAACCCACGGCTGACCAGAACGAGAAGATCTACTGCAGCAGCCACCAACTGTCTTCCTTGGGGATCTCAAGTGAGTAAAAAGAAGAGGAAATATATTTTGTCTATAGACAAAATAAAAGGAGTGTTCTGTCACGACTCTCCACGCCCACGGAAGGCTAGTCTACGTGAGACTAGACCTTTCGTTAATAAACGTTCATAGATTGATTTACAATATTTGGCCAAGGTTGTAGCACTTTCGTTTTCAAATAGTGAATTTAAATTAGAAAATAGTCACTGGCTGGACGGCTGACGTCGCCACGGACTATACGCTAACGCGAGTAAATTCATGTACCGAACGATATAGAGTTTGAATAACGTGACGCGACATAACACCCGACACCCGTTAACATTGGTAGGGAAGTAAATAATTTAGGTACACACTTATACACACTCATAAAAGAAAGAAACCATGGCGGACGAAATTAAGAAAACCACACCTGCAGAGACCAAGACTTCCCGAGAAAATCAAATTCCAACCACTTCAAGAATAACAAATAATCCCGAATCACAACTTTCAACAACAAACACAGAAATATTTCAAATGTTACAAAAATTATGAGACTGGATGACTAATATGGAACTTGCAATAAATAGCCGTAAGGAAGAAATACGTTCCATTGCAAAGAATTTGGATTTGGTTACGTCGGACAAAAGTGAGAGGGAAAACGATGCAGATTCTGAAACAGCCAATGATGACGCGTTAATAGGACGATAAAGGTTGTTACAGGAAAGAGCAACAATTCAAAATGAAGATATCCTCACAAGAGACAGGCTTTCACAGCGGTTAAATGATAGAATTGAAAGTAGAACAGCATTAAATGAAACTATCCCTGCAAGGGACGCGATTAAATTAATTAAAAAATTTAATGGACAAGACGATATGGGAGTTAAACCCTTCATCGCTCTTGAGAAGAGAATTGAAAGACAGTGCACAAATCCAGGAGTTTTATTGGACTGGATCATTGCAGAGAAAATCGAGCGAGAAGCCGAGAAAGCAATTCGCTTTTTATCGATAGAAAAATATGATGATCTTTTTAAAGCCATTGGAACTAATTTTGATACAACAGGATCGCTGGAAACACATCGCACGAAACTTTCCCAAATAATTCAAGGAGCGGGAGAAAACACGCAGAATTTCAACACAAAGTTTAATCAAAGAATGCATGAACTGTTATATGCTGTACAATAAAAAAATCCGCAAATAGACGAAAGAAGAATTTGTATAAAAAATGAAGAACAAACTATTTTAGAAAAATACATTATGAACTTAAGAGAAGAGCTTTCAGACCGAGTTTCGAGTAGAAACCCAAACGACATTAGAGAAGCTCAACAAATGGCAATCCAATCAGAAGTATGGTTAGCTGGATGGAGCAAAATTCGTCAATCAAAAAACACAATTAAACCTTAACTACCTATCCGTACAAACCCTCATAAAAATCTTTTCAAAACTCCAAACTCCCAATTCAGTAATCAAAAATACCCTTCAATGAATAATCCTCCAAATCACAGCATACCTTTGCAGCAGACTCCAGTTATTTTGCAGTCACTGCAAAATACCCGGGCATACCGAAAATCAATGTTTCTCTAAACAAAGAAATTTTCACACAAAAGCCTCGGGAACTAGACCTCTGAATCGTGTGAACTATACCCAAGAAGAAACAGAGGAAGAGAAAGAGTTCCAGGAAACAGAAAGGAACCCGGAGACAGAGTATCAGCAATATCCGGAAGATTATACTCATCAGAGGACAATTACATGGAGCAATAAAACCGGTAAAATTATTAGTTGATAGCGGTGCATCGATCAATTTAATAAAAGAAAATTTTCTTAATAAAAAACACCAGAGGATTACCATGGAAAAAGAGTTTTCAATAAGAAATGACAAGCACAGGACAAAAGAAGTCACGAAATTTAAGTTTCAAGGGAAAGAACATCTCTTTGTAATCGTGCCTGAAAAGTGTCCAATACCCGAGGAAGGCATCATCGGAACACCATTCCTGCACTCCTATCAGTTTAACTTGTCCAACCAAACCCTCCAACTTGACGATAAGATATACCCTTTGGAGAATGACGGAATCTTTATCCCAAAGAACACCATAAAAATGATATCCGTGGAAACAACCAAGAAGCAAGGGCACATTATCTTAGAAGACAATCCGTACATTCCAAATTCCATTTACCGGATTGTTGACTCAAAAGTTCAAATTCCTGTCAGTAACGAAAGAGAAATGGACTTAAGACTGAGCGACGAAGAGATAAACTATAAATATATCAATCAAGATTTCTAATCAAGTGAAAGAAATGGTAACTAAAAAGATAATAGAAGCTTCGGACTCACCGTTCAACTTACCACTCTGGGTAGTCCCGAAAAAACGCGATGCATCTGGAAAACAGAAGTGGAGGATTGTCATTGACTTCCGGAAGTTGAACGAGAAAACTGATCAAGATGCCTACCCACTTCCGATGATCGACGAAATCTTGGACCAACTCGGAAAAGCAAAATTCTTTTCAGCTTTCGATTTGAGCTCAGGATTTCACCAAAATCCTATGCATGAGGACTCAAAAAATACACTGGGTTCTCTACAAATGAGGGACATTTTCACTACAATCGCCTACCGATGGGACTCAAGAATTCGCCGGCAACATTCCAAAGGATGATGGATACAGCATTAAGAGGACTGATGGGAAAAATATGCTTTGCTTACCTAGACGACATTATTGTCTTTGGAATTACACTTCAAGAACACAATGAAAATCTGGTTATGCTATTTGAACGCTTAAGGTCTACCGGACTTAAACTTCAACCAGATAAATGTGAATTTCTTCTGCCAGAACAAGAATACCTAGGGCATATGATTACAGAAAATGGAGTGAAGCCAAACCCCTATAAATTATCAGCTGTCCAAAATTTTAAGACCCGAGAAACAAAAAGAAGTCATATCCTTCTTAGGCTTAGCCGGGTACTATCGAAAATTTATAAGAAACTTTTCTACAATAGCTAAACCACTAACTGAATTGACAAAGAAAAATCAACCCTTCGACTGGACATCGACTTGCGAAACAAGTTTTAAGTCATTGAAAGATGCTCTTTGCTCAGCACCGGTTCTAAGGTATCCAGACTTTAAGGACACATTCACGTTGACTACTGATGCAAGCAACGTCGGGCTGGGGGCAATTCTATCTCAGCAATGACATCCAGTTTGCTACATCTCAATAACACTAAATGATCCTGAGCCAAACTTCACCACTACCGAAAAAGAACTTCTAGGAATCGTCTGGGCAGTTAAGCGCCTCCGTCAATATCTTCTCGGACGCGAATTCGTGATACAAACAGAGCACCAGGCTTTGACATGGCTTTTGAACGTGAAAGACCCTTCTTTCAGGTTAATGAGATGGAGATTTCAATTAGAAGCGTACATGTACAAGGTCGTATACGAAAAAGGGAAGGAAAATACGGCAGCTGACGCACTTTCGCGAATGCATCCGATTCAAGATAAAAATCTTTCAGAAAAATCGCAGGAGAATGCAGAAATCGATCAGATAGATAACCCTCTAGAAGTCGATGGAACCGGAACACCAACGACATCTGTGGATAACGAATTGATTTCTGAAAGATTGCGAAATCACGAACCGAAAGATGAAAAAGAAATCCCCAACGAGTACGCCAACTGGAAAAAGAACCATATGCTTAATAAGTTGAAAATTAAACCGGTAATTAACGGAAAGAATTGGATTAAAATAAGGAAGCAAAATATTTTCTCTTTGCTGAGAATTCAACTATCAGAATACAACGAAGAGGAATGAGTGAAACTTCTCTACACCAAAATTAAAGACTTCACCAGAAACAAAACCTGGAGTATATTTAAATTTCACATGGAGGATCCCTTAATTAACATCACCGAACGAGTGCGCATCGGAGATATGTTAAATTTCTTACTTCAGAACAAATTCGCAGAACACACATTTTTTCTGTGCGAGCGACCTGATAAACAATTAAATGCAGAGGAGAAGCAAAATCTATTGAGGGAAGCTCACGGAAATGTGGCTACAGGTCACTTCGGCGAAAACAAAACTATCAGGAGGGTACGCGAACAAACATCATGGGAAAATATGGAGAAAGACGCAATTGAATTTGTTAAAAGATGTCAAGTATGCCAACGCGAAAAACTGACTCGGATTCGTCCCAAAGTCAAAACAGTCATCCCAGAAATGCCAACTCAACCAAATGACAAGATCGCAATGGACATAGTTGGTCTATTACGGGAAACAACGTGTGGGAACAAATACATCTTATCTATTCAGGATGTGCTGACGAAACATATAATCCTTGTTGCAATAAGCGGAACAACGAGCAAGAGCATACTAACCAACCTGCTAGATCACTACATATACATCTTTTCCTCTCCAAAGCACATCTTAACTGATCAAGGCTCTAACTTTGTATCGGAATTGGTCAATAAGTTTGAAAACCTCTTCAGAATTAAGCACGTCAAAACAACCGCTTTCCATCCACAAAGTAATGGAGCACTGGAGAGAACTCACGGAACAATTAAAGATTTGTTAAAGACTTACATGGCCGATAACGAAACGGAATGGGATCAAAACTTGAACCTGATATGCTTAGCATTCAATACAGCAGTTCACGGGAGCACAGGACTCACGCCGTTCGAAATAACATTCGGAAGAAAAGCTAACTTACCGTCAGCTTTAACAACAACCACATCAATAACCCACCAAGAGCTATGAAACATTTGGCAAAAAAGACACAAAGAATATCTGGAAAAGGGAAGAGCTGCCATTCAAAAAACACAAGAACGTTTAAAAAGGCAGCAAAATGCAAAAATAACCATCAGTAATCCTCTTTTTGAACCAGGAGATTTAGTCCTATTGCATAACGATAGCAAATAGACAAAATTTGAAAGCGAATGGCTCGGACCATACACCATATGCAAACGCGTTTGTTACTCTGATTATGAAATTTTATACAATGATCAACATTATACAGTACACGCTAATAGGCTGAAGCCCTACTACCAATAGCTTGATCGGTTCATTTTATGATTTTTTCAGTATGAATTTGGCTTGGATATTCATTTCACTCGTCTCCATCTCATCTGCTAACGTTACTTTGACGTCACTCGATGGCTCCACGATCTTCATTGAAGACCTCGGTTCAGAAAAAATCTTTCATACTACTTGGCGACTCATTTCATCCGTCGATACACACACCATTGACAAAAGATACGAACAAATAAATCATTTGTATAAATCCGTCTCAGAACGATCTAATGTATGCTTGGAACAATTTGAATTACAAACCTCCTTAAAATCCAGAATTGAGCGGCTAAATACTCGAACATTATTACTAAATCAGTTATTGGGAAAGAACCGGTAAAAAAGGGGAATTTTTTATTTCGTGGGAAGCATCTCCAAGACCCTTTTTGGAACATTATCCGAAAGCGATTTAGATTATATCAACCACGAGCTTGACGAACTATATTCCGAAAACAAAATTCTAAAAATGTCACTCCAAAATCAGATTAAGGTAATTAGGACTATTTTAAACTTAGCCGAACACGATGCTAATTCCATGTTTGCGAAAAGTAAAAGCATTCTGTACGCTTATAACAAAATAGCCAATAAGACGAACGAGAACATCGAAAATATAATAATAGTTAATCAGATAACAATCATGTCAATTGTTATATCAGAATTAAGCGAAGACATATCGTTATTAATTATTGCAATAAATGACGGAAAACACGAAATTATACATCCTCAAATCTTACCTCCGAGCACACTCATAGAAGGATTTAAGCAGTTTGAGGATGAAAACAATGAAAAACATAGTATTCAGTTAGTAGAGGAAAATCACCAATACTTAATTGATATTGCTGAGATAACTGTTTTGTTGATAAATAGTAAATTCGTTTATTCAATTCAAATAACAATAATGGAAAAGGAAAGCTATAAAATACATCACTTAATTGCGATACGAGTACGAAAGGGGGACAATTTTGTCGCAGTAATACCCAATGAAAATTATGTAATGATCAACGATCAAAGAACTCTTTACATCCCCACGTCAGAAAGCGATCTTAGCTACACTACATTTCTAGAAAATATTAGGATTTGTAAAACAAAGAACCCTAGCTATCTCTTAGCAGAAACGAAATCATACGAAACACAATTGATTAAAAACAGCGTTAGAATCATAAACAACAAAATATGTCAGGTTAATGTAATCATTATTGATCAAACGGTATATTACATTTTACAAAATGAGCAAGGGGTAATTATGATTCCTAAAAAGGAAGAGATCGTACAAGTTAACTGTGACAATTCCAACTTTGAAAAGTCAATAACAGGAGTAACCTTGATTAGAGCCCTGGATAACTGTATTCTACATACAGAGTACACTTTTGTAAAATTGAGCAAAACTGAAGTAAAAAGGCAAAAATTTTCATATCGCAAAAATGTAACAATTCCTTTCTTAGAATCCGATTTGAATGTAGTAAGAAATGAATTCCTGCCCTTAAAGGGACAAATAAATGATCAGGAATTAAAATTAGCTGGAAAATCTTTAGATGAGATGGAAAATGTTTTGAACAGAGTACAGAGTATTAGACGATCTCATTCCTGGAAAGAAAAGGCGACGAACATTCTGTCTTACTTAGGCTATACTTCGTTGATTCTCATCACACTTTTTGCATTTTATAAGTGCGGAGTCTGCGAATTATTGCGAAAATCCAACAAGTGCGCCTACGATGGACTTAGAAAGTAAACTAGATAATAAACCGATTAAATTTAGAAGGAAATAATCTGTATAGCTACGAAGAATTTCAGGAGAAATTCACTCTAACAGGGGAGGTGTAAAGCGGGAACGTATGACAAAGAATATTCTAGCTTTACCAACGCTTTTTCCTGAAATAGAATAGTATCGTAGGCTCAGAAGAAATAGCACTCCCTCCCTTTCTAAGATAAGAAATTTCACCTGTACTCTGGATTCCAGGGACCGACCCTGCAGGGCCTGGGAGACAGATTCATTCCTTGTTTGACTGCTACGGCTGCAACTTGTGTTTCAATTAATAAACTATCTGACCAGGTCTACGAATCTGTGTCAGGACAACATTAAAATAAAGTGACTTTTCATTCAGACCGTCAAAACGCGTTGGTTTCCTTAAAATTATCATTTTATTGAAAACAGTCGTGAAAGATAAACTGTTCGACTTTCAAAGTACTACAAACGGCCCTACATAGAGTTTTAAAATCTTCAAAAAATGTCATAAATTTTGAAAATGCTCTAACTTTTTGGATTTTTTATCCAAAATAGTTGACTAACGAAACTATCATATCCTTTAAGGTCTTAAAAATTTTTGTCAAAGCTGAATATAATCAAACCATTTTTTCGTAAGTTATCGTGCCTACATACTACAGACTACTAACTACAGAAAAACTAGCGCAAAAAGTGTTTGAAATTTTTTTAAGGGTTGTTTTAACATCCATTACCCATTCAAGCAACAAAATCGAAATTTGTCAACAATCAAACTCACGGGGGATGTTTTTATTATAATATTAAGGTCGGAAATGACTTTACAAAATATTTAGAACATATATCCTAATAGAAGAAGTTTTTAAATTTATTTCAAAGGTCGCTTTAAAATTATTGGGGAAAATGTAAACCGCTTCTCTACTTTATCATGATTTCTTCGACTTTTTGAATTTTTAATGAAATAATATTGTCTATCAAAAAATTACTGTGGGTGCATGAACAGCAGAAAAAAGATTAGTATTTGAAAAGTGAATAGAGTAAGGTGAAATTGATTCATGTTTGAATAATTCTTGTGTTTTCATTTCTTATCAGAAACTTGTAAAAACGTTGCGTTGGTGGAGCTGATGAAATATGATCCAACATACGTACTCGTATATTTGCGAGTTTTACAATGTTGCCTTCATATTTTTCCTTTACTTTCATTTTTCATCACACAAAAATC
>NC_046662.1:66264631-66268922 GCF_010883055.1 Belonocnema kinseyi | reverse complement strand
AACTACAGTTTGAACACTTCTGTTCCACACGTTTCACATTTTATTCAGTTTCTTTAAATTAATATTAATATATAATAGGCTTGAATGCATTCTTATATTTTCACAACTAAATTTGTAGCTTCACTAGTGAATATTAAAAATCCAATAAAATAAATAAATTATATCTAAACATTTAACATAAATTTTCTGTGTATGTTTTAAAGATTACTATTAGTTTTACAGACTCAGAAAAGTAATAGTCCAGCTTTTTAAGACGAATTTCAAATCTATTCTTTGGGTATCATTTTTGATAAATTCCAAAAGTCCAATCTAATAGACTACATGATATAAAAAATTTTAATTTTTTTTCAACTAATATGCGGGGTTAAAGCTCTACTTTACCCCCTAGGGAGTAAAAAGTGACGTTAGAGATGAATAATGAAAATTATATATCAGTAATTTTTTTGATACAAAATTTAAGTACTTTGTTAAAAACGCATTTTTTTAGTTGAAAGATAATCTCTTTAGTTAAAAATTGAAGTAGTATGATGAAAATTCGTTTTATGTTCGGTTGAAAAATAAAATAATAATATTCATGTATTTTATTCAAAATCGAACTATTACATTTTTGTTTGAAGCTTTATTCTGTATATTATAATCGTTAAAAATTTAACTATTTGCTAGATAATTCATATATTTTGCTGAAAAGTCGTCTTTTTGCGTAGAAAATTAATTTTGTTTGTCGAACAATCAACTACTTTGTAGATAACTCTTATAAGACGAAAATTCATTTTTACCCATTTAAAAATCCATTGTTTTCTAAAAAATTCGACTTTTTATATTAATAATTTTAATTTTTTGTTGAAAATTCATCTTTCATGGTAGAAAAGTCATCCTACTTGATTGAAAATTGATATTTCTTGTTAAAAAGTAAACTGTATTCGAAAAATAATTTCTTTTTGGCTTGAAAATTGTAGTATTTGGTTAAATCTTTTACTATTTTTTAGAAAACTCGTCTGTTTTACTGGAGGGTTCGCCCGTTTAGTTGTTAACGCAATTTTTTGGTTGGAAAAATTTTTTTGCATTTGTCTTTTATTGTTGAAAATTCATTTGTTTGGATAGAAAATCTTTTTTTATTGAAAATTCCATTTTTTTGTTAATAGTGCGATATATTTCGGCTTTGAATCTTAGGAATTTAAAGTGTTTTATAGGGTAACGTAATTTATGGATGATCTGTAACTGGACAAATTTTCTGTGTAACTGAGTACCATTTCAAAAACGAAAAATTGGAAAAGGCTTAAGGATCTATGACAGTTTCAAGATTTCACAACCGATTTGTTATACATACATATTTTGTCTCTAAGACTGTAACAGTAAATCACGTCATGATGCTTAAGCGAATTGAAGTTTAATAAAGAAGAAAAAGAATTCGTCTTAGTATTCATTTTTTGAGTAGCGTTTTCAGTTTCAATTTTGGCCGAACTTTTCTTTAATTATCCTGACCAAAAATAGTTTTTTTTTTAGAAAACCGACTTTGAATATTTTCCAAAGGAAGCCTAAATATTCTCAATTAGATTCAAAATTATATAAGTTCAGAAAAAATTTGTATTCTTTTGCAAAACAACCTTAAAAATTCAAATTGTCATAACATATTTCGTCACCGACCGGTCGAGTTAAAAAATTTTTTTCAATTATAAATTTATGAAAAATGGTGAGGGATAAGTAAACCACTGGGCAGTTTGAAGTGTCTAAGACATGTATCTTTAATCCAAAAATGGGAGCCATTTAGTTATTTTAAAAAATATCTGATCCTGAGTTTTCACTTTTCTTCACATTGCTTTAAATAAATAATTGAAGCCGTTTGTCAATAAGTGACCGAAGTAGTGTTTTGGTCATAATGAAACTAAATGCAGGAACATGGCCTAGTATATGTCATACACTGAATTCTGCTACAAAAAATATATTAGTCATCTCTAATTAATCTTAAAGTTGACTACAAAGCATGAGGATGGGCGGAAACGGATATACGTAATCTTTAAAATGTCGACTGACACTACAAGTTTCAATATAACTTATGGGTTATATTAGTTTTCAAATCTCGAGTTTCAAGTCAAAACGAAATATAACGAAATTATTTAGTAACAAAGACTACGGAAAACTATGCTTAATATCCCAAAAACACAATACACTAGAATACGCATTGTGGAAAAGGGATCTTAACTGAAAAATTTAGTTAGAAATTTCTTTTCCTCTGTAACAAATGTTGTTTTTTTTTTTAAATTTCACTGTAAATGAAGCTAAAACTTAAGTAAATGCGATATATAAGAATTGATTATTTTATCATTCTTTTATTTCTTATTTCTATATTTTATTGTAAATAAACTTTAACTTTCAGTAAACGCGATATACATGAGTTTATTATTTCATTATATTGTGAGTTTATTTTTTTTAGTTTATTAGTAGAAGTGACGGAAGTATATGAACAAAGATTTTGAGTCACTGGATTCTATTCCGGAAATTGGTCCATGGTAGCTCTAAAATCAATAAAGTTTAATCTTCGCGCATAAATTTTAATACTGGGTTATGAATGACTAATTTGGTAACTAGACTAAAAACATTGTTTTTAAAACTTATTGCAACTTTAACCAAGAAGAAAAGCCTGCTGTTGAGCGTTCAAACACGGTAATTACTTTTAAAAAGTTGAATAATTCCTGTTCCCAAAAAAGTTAGGTAATAAGTTATTTTAAGCCATTAAATCAAATTTGGGAAAATTTAAAGATGAGACTTTTTTATCTTATGACGAAAGTGTTTTTATAGATAACAATATTTTTAAATTTAAAATCATCAAATTATTTGTTTTCATGTACCTAGGTTAATGATACAGGGTTTATTTTTTTATTTTAACAGGTATCGGTTTTGACTTGAAGTTTCCCATGAAATGCTTAGGGAAAAGTCACTTTTTTGAGTTTTTAGAAATCTTTTTGGGCTTTGAAAAAATGTGACGGGAAAGTATGGAGGCCTGTGGAGAATTATCCAGCGAAGAGTTTCATGTGTCAGACATATGGGTTTGACACCCCGAAAACACCCCAAGAGTAGTTGAAGACTACCCTTAAAGCCAAAAGTGTCGGTTCTTCGTGAAATCGACATTTTGAGCACTGTATTCTAGTCTTTTTTTTTACATAAAGGTATTAATATTGGTCTAGTGGAATGTTTATTATCGTTGGTTAATTAATTAGGTATTATTTAAACAAATGTAATTTGTTTAAATTATTTAAAAAATTTCCACTTAAAATTATTACTATTGGTCTAGCGGAATATTTAATAGCATTGGTCCATTAATTTTTAGTTTTTTAAATAAATGGAATTGTTTAAATAATTTTTTGTTTGAAAATTCGTTTTTTCCCGAAAAATTATTACTGTTGGTCTGGTGAAATGTTTATTAACATTAGTTGATTAATTTTCAATTACTTAAACAAATGCAGTTTGTTTAAATCATTTCGTTTCGATTTTTTTTAACTAAAAATTATGACTGTGGGTCTAGTGGAATATTTATCGAAAAATTATATTACCTGGCTCAAAACTGAATCATTTTCTTCAAAATTCGACAATTCTGTCAACATTCATCCTTTTCGTTTAAAAATTCTTTTTATTTCGGTGGAAAATTCAATTCTTTTAAATGCGGGTACAAATGTCTGATTGAAAATTGACCTGTTTTAGTTGCTTGACATTTTCTTCTCAAGTGAAAATCTATCTATATTGTTGAAAATTCAACTGTTTTATCGAAAATGCCTGTTTTTGGCTCTGATTCGGATTTGAATATTTCTTGAAAATTAGTCTTTTTGGTCTTTTTTTTTATTCTTTCTCTGGATTTACATTTTATATTTCTCCTATTTTGCACATTTGGAAGTGAAATTTTTGTTGACTTTCAATGTGTGTATATATGTGTGTGTGTGTGTGTATTTATGGGTTTTCGGAAAATCTTAAACAGGACGATTTTTAACGACTCTCGGATATGACGCAGTCGTAAGTCGACCCTTACATTATCTTGTATTTCCCTTAACAGTTCCGTGACAAATCTCAAAGAGAGTGGTCTCTTATATACTCGGTTGGAGAAAAAGCAAAATAGAAAATTTTCAATTTGGTATAAATGCACCTTCTTAAAATTGTGCTTCGATATGCAGTTACTGGGAAATTCGGAAACGTACTTAAAGATAAGTAGTGCATAACAATTCATTATAATTTCACGACAAAAGAAAGAAAACAAAGGAAATTTAAACCTAAGAATTAAAAATAACGCCGAGATTTTGAACCG
>NC_046662.1:66263260-66264531 GCF_010883055.1 Belonocnema kinseyi | reverse complement strand
AAAAAGTTTGAGAGTAGGAAAAAAAGTTTTCTGTGCATTTGTTGACCTAGAAAAAGCTTTTGACAAGGTAGATAGAAGTAAACTTTGGGAAGTTCTGAAAGACAAGGATGTTAGACAAGGATGCGTTATGTCTTCATGGTTATTTATATTATTTATGGACAAGTGTTTAAGAATGGCTCTCCTCGAGGAAGAGGGTGTGGATCTCGAAACAGTAAGGGTACGAGGGTTAGCGTTCGCAGATGATAAGGTTGTTATGGCAGAGTCTATCGGAGACCTACAAAGAATGTTGAATAAACTAGATGCAAGCATGAAGAGCATGGGCATCAAAATTAACGCAAATAAAACAACAGCTATGGTGTTCGAAGGAAAGAGTGAGAAAACACTATGCAATATTTTATTAAATGATGAGAGAATTGAACAAGTTGATAAGTTCGTATATCTTGGTAGCTTATTTACCAGGGACGGGAAGATAGATGAGGAATTAGATAGACGAGTAAACGAAAGTAAGAAGGTTATTGGTAGAGCAGGTCCCCTTATCAGAAGTAAAAATATATCAAATAAAGCTAAAATGGAAATACATAATTCTATATTTTTACCGACTGTACTATACGGTAGCGAGACATGGACTTATCAAGAAAAACATAAGAGTAAAATTAACGCAATCGACATGAGATTCATGCGCATAATAAGCGGGAAAACCCTAATGGACAAAGTAAGTAACGAGATAATTCTGAAAGAATGTGGTGCAGAAGAGACGCTAGTAGACACATGGGAAAGAAATCGGTTAAGATAGTTCGGACATGTTGAGAGAATGCCAAATTAACGACTAACGAAACAAGTGTATCAAGGTAAAGTAAATGGAAGCGTGCCCAGAGATAAACCGCGGAAAGAATGGTTAGAATGTGTGAATGAGACCCTACTTAGAAGAGACATAAGAAGTCACAGAAACACGAGAGCCTGCATGAAAAAATGCATGGACATAAAAGAAGCTAGAGAAGTATGCCAGGACAGGAAAGTATGCCGGCAAATAGTTAATAAAAAGAGTGTCAGTAGAGTGAATGACGCCTGAAAAAAAGACCTTGGCTACTAATGGACCCAAGTGGGGAACCTTACATAACGACTTCGTGAGGTTCTTCGCTTGGGGTGATTGATAGAGAGATTGATCAGCTACCTGGGTCGGAGCAGTGTTGCAGAACGAACGTGTTATTTACTTAAATAGCACGAGAATTCTGGATCAATCTGAAAAATCTCTATCCCTTCCACACACTACT
>NC_046662.1:66261874-66263160 GCF_010883055.1 Belonocnema kinseyi | reverse complement strand
CTCCCTTATTAACTGAAGTTTTTGGTGGGACTAACGTTAGAACTACAATCTCCACCATATGACGATTTGATACTTAACTTTGACATGATTTCGACTCAGAAATTAAACTTATTGCATAAAGGTATTAGTTGAGCGTATAATCCAAACAATGAATAATACAAACTACAAAATAGACGTGAAGAAACTAGATATTTTATGTTTGCCCGAAACAAAGAAAAAGGGAAGCGAAACTAAAGACATAAAAAACGGCGTTTTGAAGGGCGGATTTGAAATATAGTCAGGAGTAGACTGTGAATCATATGGTAAACAAGGAGTAGGTCTGATTTTGAATGAAAGAGCAAAGCAGCATCACGGAGACCATGTCTTCGTGTCTTCCAGACTGCTGCGGGCTAGAATGAAAGTAGAAATCAGAAGACTATTTATCATAGCATGCTACGCCCCGGTTAATAGTGATCCTAGAGAAGTAAAAGACGCCTCTTGTGACACTTTAAATGAAACAATAAACATCTGCGAACATGGGGAAAGAATAATTCTACTACGAGACATAAACGGTTGGGTGGGCATCCAAAATCAGGATACAGAAAGAGTATTAGGTAATTTTGGGGATCCAAGAACAAACTATAACGGAGATAAACTAGTTGGTCTATGCTTAGAAAGGGGTCTTTTTATTACAAATACTTGGTTTAGGCATAAAATGATCCACATGTACACATGGTCTAAAGGAAATAGCCGCAGTATAATTGACTTTGTTGTTGCGGAGGAAAGACTTAGAGAGTTAGTCAAAGATACAAGGGTCATGAGGGGTCCTGAATGCAATAGTGATCATTACCTTCTGATCTCAAAAATTAACTTAGGTCGGGGTTGGAGAAAAAAGAGACCCAAGAAAGTAAAGATATAATTAGAGCAGAAGAAGAGATAAAAATACAAAACGACTTTGAGGAATGCAGGAAACTACTTTATAAAAAAATGAAAGGAAACAAAAGTACAGAAATTGTCAACATGAGAAATAGTAGAGGGGAAATGGTATATGATGCAGACGAAATACTAGAGTCTTTCAGAAACTATTTTAGGAGACAATTCGGAGATGAAGCTATCGAACACCACAACTGCGATGTTGAACACGATGCGATGGAAAACTCAATTGAAAAAGTCTGTGTCACTGAGGTTAGGGATATAATTAAGATCTTGAAAAACGGTACGGCTGCCGGGGTAGACGGTATTAACGCTGAAATGCTTAAACACGGTGGCGAGTACATACCACATAGAGTTTGCGAATTGATAAATTT
>NC_046662.1:66256818-66261774 GCF_010883055.1 Belonocnema kinseyi | reverse complement strand
AAAATCTCTATCCCATCCACACACTACTCCTTTCCCCTGCCGAGTGAGTCACGCCTACCCCGAAAGGGAAATGGCTTAATGGTATAATAATAAATAATAATAATAATGTAAATATTGATCAAAACGTAACATACGATAATATTTTGAAAAAAAGTTGATATTTGTGGCTCAATTTTTAGAAATTTTAAAAATAGGCAATAAGCAATTGTTTAAATAATTACGTAAAGTTAAAAAAAATGTACTACTCCAAAAAATGATAATAAAACTCGTGAATGGAAAAATGCTTGAACAGTTTATAATATTATCGAATTGGGAAATTTCCGAGAGTTTATAATATTACCGAATTTTTAAAATTCCGTAATAATAAAACTTCCTATTAAAAAATTCCCGAATTGGAAAATTTCTGAATCATAAAATTCCCTGATTAGAATACTTCGGAATGACTTAAGTTTCAAGAGTTTACAATATTATCGAATTTTAAAATGCTCGAATTAATTCAAAAGGGAAATTCAAAAGCATTCTACTTTAAGTGTTTCAATTTGCAGTTCAGTTTTTATAAATTTGAATGAAAAAAATTCTTAGCTCTAAGAGTTTGAAGCAATTGAAACCAATGACAATGACCAATTTTTGTGAATCGGGGAAATACTGGGAAATGACCAGGAATTTTATCTCGATTAAAAGATAGGGAATTATTGAAAATTATTTCTACAAGGAAATTAATTTGTTATCATGTTAAGGTTAATATTAATTTCTTTTTAAGATAAGCTTTAGTATTTTGTAGCTTTGTAGATGTTCTTCAGCTTCTATATGTGAAGCAATGTCTGTTTAATATTTGAATGTACATTTGTTAAACTAAAATACAAAAAATGTACAGCCCAATTGAACAAGAAGACTTAAAAAGAATTATATTTCTTAAAAAGTTTTTGAAAAACCATATATTCAAGCTAATCTAGTTGAGAAAAACAATTGTATGAAAGGTGCTAATACAAACATTTTCTCCAACGGTATATTAGATTTAAAGCCTTGGTATGAATTTTTGTTGCACAATTTTTTTTCAAATTTATGTTGTTTTAAAAAATTTACTTTCACTGACAGATTTTTTTTTCAAACAATTATGTTAAAAATTTAAGCGCTATGTCACTGATTCATTATTTTTTGAAACTGATTTCTTTCTTCACACGCTGAATATTGATATTAGAATAGAAAAACATAGATATTAGCAAACATATTATTTCATTTACCGGTATCTTGTCAAAAACTTTAATTCATGATAATTTCGTAATGTTTTCTCAATTCTTCTTTCATAGACTGCTCTTGTTTCAACTAAATAAATATTCCACGTGGGAAGTATTTATTCGAAAAAGGTATGTGTGCCTTGGAAGTAAGTCACATCCTAGTTATTATAAATTACACAGCCACACACACAAAAAAGTGTGCGGATCCGGTAACAAGCCACACGTATTCCTATGGATTTTGGGGGGCTGAATTCAAATTCGGTATCAAAAATCACCCATCCCGTCATGGTTGAGCCATAACCTCAAAATATGACGAAAAATCATGCACTGAGGCAAATAAATTTCAAAATAATGACAGTGATCCAAATTTTCACTTCAATAACATGTCGACAACTGTGAAGGATCAACCCTTTCCTGATATCAACTTATTTAACATAACTTTACCCAACAGAACCTGACCTCACATAACCTGAATTAATAGAAATTTATTGAACTACAAGTAAAGCTGTGGAAGCATATTTTCCCAGTAGCAAATGTGTGCTACATCGAATGGGTCAACTCGAGCCTAACATAGAAATAAATCTAACCTAGCCTAACCTAACCTAAGTTAACCTCACGAAACACAATTAAACTGATTGTGTTGTCCCGTTGTGTTTGCGGTACCGTTTGAATCAGCTTGAGCTTAACCTGCAAAGAGGTCAAACCTATCCTAACCTAAAAAACATGACCTAACCTAACCTAACTTAACTTCACATAACACAATTAAACTCATTGTGTTGTCCCGTTGTGTTTGCGGTACCGTTTCATTCTGCTTCGGCTTAACCTACATAGAGGTTTAATCTATCCTAACCTAACAAAACCTGACCTAACCTAACCTAGCCGAATGAAATTCAACCACACGTGTAGCTATGTAAGCGTACGGTTCTCAGTCTTAAATGTGTGCTATATTTAATAGGTTAACTCGATCTTAACCTACAAATGAATCTAACTTAACAAAACCTAACGAAATTTTGCTTAACGCAACACAACTTAACTTAAGTGTTCTCGTTCTAACACAATAAAATTTATTTCATTGTACTACAGGTGGTTAAAAATTTAGACGCACATTACTCATTTGAAGAAACTTAGAACTAAAAGTAGAATTGACCCCATTTCAATTAACCTGGCAATGTTTGTATCAATTAAAATGTAGAACTGTAGCTTAAACATGCAAATGAATAAGAGTTTTATTCAAAATTTTGTTCTCTCTCCTTTTCTTAGGATAGGTTAAACCTCTATGTAGGTTAAGCCGAAGCTGAATGAAACGGTACCGCAAACACAACGGGACAGCACAATGAGCTTAATTGTGTTACGTGAAGCTAAGTTAGGTTAGGTTAGGTTAGGTTTTATTAGGTTAGGATAGGTTTCAACTCTTTGTAGGTTAAGCCCAAGCTGATTCAAACGGTACCGCAAACACAATGGGACAATACAATCAGTTTAATTGTGTTTCATGAGGTTAGGCTAAGTTAGATTTATTTCTAGGTTAGGCTCGAGTTGACCCATTCGATGTAGCACACATTTGCTACTGGGAAAATATACTGCCAGAGCTTTACGTGTAGTTCAATAAATTTCTGTTAATTCAAGTTAGGTGAGGTCAGGTTCTGTTGGGTAAAGTTATGTTAAATAAGATGATATCAGTCAAGGGTTGATCCTTCACAGTTGTCGACATGTTTTTGAAGTGAAAATTTGCATCACTGGAATTATTTTGAAATGCGTTTGCGTCAGTGAATGATTTTTCGTCATATTTTGAGGTTATGGCTCAACCATGACGTGATGGGTGATTTTTTATACCAAATTTGAATTCAGCGCCCCAAAATCCATAGGAATACGTGTGTCTTGTTACCAGATCCGCACACTTTTTTTGTGTGGCTCTGTTATCAATTATCGCATTAAATAATAATTAATGTATTAAATATTGAATATCAAAATATCGAATTCTCGTAATTCTATAACATTTCAACCTTTATCTAAACAAAAAGATGGCAAGATTTCCGGCCCGGACAGGACGTTTAAAATTCTTAAGGGGTCGCTGTCCGAAAAAGGACCTTTTAAATTGTTAAGTCCTGGGTCCGAAATGTAACCCTAAAAATGTAAAGGGTCCACTCTTCAGGAACCATTTAATATCGGGTCCACCCTAAAAGCTCATTGTATTATATTTGAGAAATTTAAAAAGATGATTTGAAACGGAAGAGGGAGAGCAGTTTATGGACGAATTTTCAATCCTGAACAATAATTTTCTACCGGAAAGGAGGAATTCTTAACAAATTCACTAATTTCGAACCAGAAAAGATCATTTTTCAATTTAAAATGTCAATTTTGAAGATAGTTACTTTAAAAAAAACGAATTTTTAGGAAAATACTTAAATTTTAAACTTAATATGATACATTATTCTTTAAAAATTAAATGTAAATTATTAGTTTCTGACAAAAATTCAACTTTTCCATATGAAGTCCCTATGGTAACTTACCATAACTTGACCAAAGTTCAATTTAAAAATGTCCATAAATATCCAGAAAATAATGAAATGTTTCAGTAATTTATGGTAACTTACTGTAAATTGCCCAAAATTAAATTTAAACACGGCTATAAATTTCCGGAATTTAATTAAATTTTTCGGTGATTTATGGGAATTTCACAGGTAAATATGGTAACTTACCATAAATTACACAAAATTCAATTTTAAACATTTTTATAAAGTTCCGGACATTTATAAAAAAATTGGAAATTCATGGTAATATTGCATGTAATTCCAGGTAACTTATTATAAATTGCCCAAAATTCAATTTAAAAATGTCTACATTTCTGGAAATTTTTGGAAATTTCTGGACTTTTTTCGCATATTTATAGAAATTTTAAAGGTAAGTATGGCAACTTACCATACATTGCCCAAAATTAAATAAAAAAATAGCTATAAATTTCCGGAATTTAATGAAATTTTTCGGTAATTTATGGAAATTTCACAGGTAAATATTGTAACTTACCATAAATCACCCAAAATTCAATTTTAAACATTTTTATAAATTTCCGGTGATTTATGAATTTTTTTTGTTATTTATCGTAATATTACAGGTAATTTATGGAAACTCATCATAAATTACCCAAAATATAATTTCAAATGTCTATAAATTTCCGAAAATGTATAAAAATTGTCGGTCATTTATAGTAATTTTACTGGTAAATATGGTTACATACCATAAATTAACCAAAATTCTATTTTTAATATTTTTATAAATTATTATTATAAATTGCCCAAAATTCAATTTAAAAATGTCTAATTTTCTGGAAATTTATGGACTTTTTCGGTAATTTATGGGAATTTCACAGGTAGATATGGTAACTTCCCATCAATTACCAAAAATTCAATTTTAAACATTTTTATACATTTCTGGTAATTTATGAATTTTTTTTGGTAATTCATGGTAAAATTACAGGTAATTTATGGAAACTCATGATAAATTACCCAAAATTCAATTTTAAACATTTTTATAAACTTCCGGAAATTTATGAAATTTTTTGGAAATTTATGGTAATATCACGGTAATTTGGCTAATTATATATTGTAACTTTTCATAAATTACCGAAAAATTTTATTATCTGCAACCACAAATTCCTCACAGTATTTACGGTGAGTGGACTTACTATCGTAAAATGCGAGCTCTTCGATATATTATTATTATTATT
>NC_046662.1:66253270-66256718 GCF_010883055.1 Belonocnema kinseyi | reverse complement strand
GCGGTCTACCTCTGGGCACGTTGCCATTTACTTTACCTTGATACACTTGTTTCGTTAGTCGTTCATTTGGCATTCTCTCAACATGTCCGAACCATCTTAATAAAAAAATACGATTGTTTTTAAGATTTTTAGGAATTAATAATTGTTTAAATAATTTAAATTTGCTTAAACAATTGAAAATAGTTTAAAAAGTCATGGTAAATATTCAAATTGTACAGGGAAAAATTTAGTCGCTTAAAATTTAGGCAATTATTTGAAGAATCTTGGACAAAGAGAAAAGTCTTCAATTGTTTCAATGCTTTTAAAGAAATAATAGAAAACTGTTTATGAGATTTAGAATAAAGTCTACTAATATTTAAAAACTGAGTCGCAGAAGAAAAGTCGATTAATTCTTATGTAAAAGTATTTTATGAACTAAGCGATCTTCTCTGAGAAATACTCTAAAGGTAAACAATAGTCGAGGAATTTGAAAGAGATAGGATTTAAAACATAATTTTGTACATTATAGTATAAAGTTGATCAGATTTTGTATTATTTTAAAAGGAGTTTTAGATTTCTTGCTAAAGATAATTTAAGAGAATAGAAATCGAAGAACTGAGACACCTTAGCTTATATGTTAGAACTTAGTCGACAGTCGCAAAAAACGAGAGATGATCCGCACCGCTGTTCACGTAGATAGTTCATTTCTGATCTTTTACATTTTAACTGAATTAGAATTTAATTTTGTAGGCAGCAGATTTTAAACTTATATATTTTTAATTTTAGCATCTTCGAAAGGAATAACAAGTTTAGAACGTACCGCCTCTTCAATGGAACTACAATTTTTTTAATTCATTACTTGAAAAACGTACAAATTTAAGAAGCCTAAAAGTTTGTTAGTTGAAAAAATTAGAAATTTTAAATAGAATTTATTAAAAGTATCTGTATTTAAAAATTAATTTCATAAAATTCATGAAATTGTTTATAAACTTGCCTAGTTTTTTTACTATTAAAGGCTCGAATTTTACGAGCACTCAATTTTGGTGTACTGAAGATTTGAAATCTTTTCATTCTCAAATCTCATAATTTGAATAAAGAATTTTGAAGATTATTAAATGTGGCAAATTCTTTTAGTAAAACAAACAATAAAATTATTCATTTAAAAATATTAATACTTTTCAAAGGATTCAAACATTTTTTTCTAATTTGTTGAAATTCTTGTAAATTAAAAAAAATAATTAAAAATTCCTTGACATCTTTTAAAAATCCTCAAATATTTATAATCCTTTAAAATCTTTTGAAATCTCTTGAAATTTTTTAAAGCTTCAGATGGAAATTTAGAAAAGAGAAAATTTTCAAAACGTTAAATATTGAAATGATTGTAAATTAGAGTTTTGAGAATGGAATAAATACAAATTCAAAGCTTTCGAAATTGAAGTTTCGTAAATTTTTAACTATTCAATAAGAATAATTTTCAAATCGATGGGATTCAAGTCTTCAAATTTTTAATTGTACACTCGGAAGTTTATTTATAAAAAATTAATAATCACAAATAAATCGAAAGCTTTTAAAATGGAAATGTATGTTTTTCAATTGGACAATATGTAAATGAAATTACTTCAGACTTAAATTTAGAAAACAGAAAAATTTTAAAACATTAAAAATGTAACTGTTTGTAGATTAGTTAAACTATTAAATTAAAGTTTTAATAGAAATTACTCGAGTTAAAGTTAAACTATTTCTGAAACAATTTTTATATATAATTATGAAATTATATGTCTTTTTTTTAAAAACATACTTTTAAATTTTGAATGCCTTCAATTTATTTATGATTACTAATTTTTTGTAAATAAGCTTACAAGTTTAAAATTCAAAATTTATAGACGTGAATCCCATCGAGTTGAAAATTTATTACATTTCATAGTTGAAAATTTTTGAATATTAAATTTTGAAAGCTTTGAATTTTTATTGATCCCATTTTCAAAACTATAATCTACAAACATTTCAGTTTATAACGTCTTGAAATTTTTTTCTCTTCTAAATTAAAATCTGAAGCTTTACAAAATTTCAAGAGATTTCAAAAGATTTTCAAGAATTTTAAATAGTTGAGGATGTTTTGAAATATGTGAAATATTTATTTATTTCAAATCGTAGATTTCAAATTATTTATTTCTCACGGTCCAATCGAAAATCGAAAATAAATAGTGTCTATAAATATCAACGGTCAAAGAAAGGATTGATTTGTTTCATCAAATCATTTTACAATGTGAAATATTTCAGGGTATTTGTAAAATTTCCAGGAATTTTCAAGAGCTTTAAAAAATTTCAAGAAATTTCTAAAGATTTTTAGGAATTTTAAATATTTGATATGTGATTTTAAAATATTTGATATATGTCAGGATATTTTAACAGATTCCAAGGAATTTTCATCTCATTTTTATAATTTTAAGGAATTACAAAGAATTTTAAAGAAGTACTTTAAAAATCTTTAAAAAAAGGTCAAGGTATGTATATATCTTAGGATATTTTAATAAATTCCAAAGATTTTTTAATTGATTTCAATAATGTAGTATGAGATTGTAAAAGATTGGAAATATTTTAGGGTATTTAAAAAATTTCAAAGAATTTTCAAGAGCTTTGAAATATTTCAAGAGATTTTAAAGGATTTTAAATATTTTAGTATGTTTCAAAACATTCCAAGGAATTTTCAATTAATTTCAATAATTTAAAACAATTTCAAAGAATCTTAACGATTTTTTCAACTTTTCTAGTTGAAAGTGGAACTACTTTGTTAACATTTTTTTTTTTGATGATTTGTTAATTTAGGTAAAGTAGTATAGAATTCGGCTTTTTGGATGAAAATTTAACATTTTTTTTTTAATTAAAAAAAAAATAATTTATGTATTTTATTCAAAGTTTATTTTTTTGCAGAAAAATAATTGTTTTAGTTGAAATTTTAACTATTTCTATAAAAAGTCAGTCAGCTAGTCATTAATATTAATATAATACTTTATAATTGTAATGTTAACATTAATAATATATAATCGTAATAATATCCATATTATATACACGTGAAAAACATAAACTCAAAATCGACACATACATGAAATTAAGAATCACGCGAAATATTAAAACCGCCAATTTCTTTCAAATGCGGATCGAAATATAAATAGAAGAACACCGAAGATTTCCAAAGCTTTCATATCAGCAATCATCGTGTAGCAAAAGACCTGAGAAAACCGAAGTTCGAATCGTGCATCTTCGGCTTAAACGCGAACTTATAGTCGTAATCATGCACCTTCTGTTTTGTGGCTCCCAAACGGTAGGTATGGTGGGGGAAAATTTCTAGCTCGATCTGCAGCTCTGAATTATTATTATTATTACACCATTAAGCCATTTCCCTTTCGGGGTAGGCGTGACTCACTCGGCAGAGGAAAGGAGTAGTGTGTGGAAGGGATAGAGATTTTTC
>NC_046662.1:66229242-66253170 GCF_010883055.1 Belonocnema kinseyi | reverse complement strand
AAGTTAATTTTTGAGATCAGAAGGTAATGGTCAGTATTGCATTCCGGACCCCTCAAGACCCTTGTATCTTTGACTAACTCTCTAAGTCTTTCATCCGCAACATCAAAGTCAATTATACTGCGGCTATTTCCTTTAGTCCAGGTGTACATGTGGATCATTTTATGCCTAAACCAAGTATTTGTAATAAACAGACCCCTTTCTAAGCATTGAATGATATTAAAAAATTACATTACAATTGAAAAAATAAATGAATAAGCTTTCTAAAATTTGCGTGCCCATAATATTGTTAAGTACAGTTAAATCACATCTAAATTCAATAAAAGATTTTGTTTACATAAGCTTTTTCAACAGTGAGACATTCTTGGGGCCTTTCATACTACAGATAAGGCTCTGATTCTCACAAGCGATGGAAGAAACACCTAGTGACTATATAAAGGCCGTTCGAATATTAAAATTGAGCGTGCGAAAAGTGTATACAGCGTTGTATGTGGTAGTATTAAGATAGTTTAGTATAGGTTTGTGTATAAGCCTTAAAATCGGGTATGCTGAAAAAATTTTGTATTCATGCATGAGTTTGTGTGTATATGGATAGAAGCGCAGGTGTGGGGGCGGTCAACACAATGGAGATATGGTAGCCATACATGTGCAACACTAGCGCTGCGTACATTTGGTCTGTGAACTATTGAGCGTGTGTCAGTGCACATGTATGTTTATGCAGGAAAATAAAGGATTTATTGATTTTTTTAGTGCAAAACTTGAAGAGCGTGATAAAAACGATAAAGCAAAATTTTTAAAATAAATTTCGTGTCACATTTTCATAATTTTGCAGTAAGTATTTTGTATAGCAATAAATGAAAATCTGAGATATATGTATAATTTGTATTTTATTAATTAAAATTAAAATATAGGTACCGAAATACATGAATAAACTATACACGAATTATTCTATTAAAGATTTAGTCGACATAGTTTAATTCGAAGGCTGAAGTTAGTTAAAATGTCTTTTTCAGGTTATATTTCTGCCACACTTCAAAATTTCCAAGTCGTCAGTAGAAGTTCACTTAATACAATTTCAGTTCAAAGCGACGCATCGTGAACTATCACATCCTTGATATTATATTTAACACACTTGTACAAATTCACAACATTTAAATCAGTATAAATAAACTTTTGTCAGATATTACAAGTTGACAATTGGTCTGCGAACTAAATATAATCATAATAATACGTGGCCGCTTCGACCCACGGCAGTTGACCGAGCCTGCGGAGGTATGTGTTGAACTTTTGACGATATGAATAATTGTTTTTTTGTTTCCTTTCTTCTCGATTTTCTTCGACTGTCGCTGAGACTATCATCAACTGGATTAGAAATTTGATACCGCTGTTTATTTAAACTCTGAAATTAACATTTTTTAATTCCTCCGAAATGTTTTATAATTTCTAGATAATTATTGATCACATTCTTCAGCAAGGAGGTCTCAAAACTTTATTCAACTTCTTCTCGTATCCGAGACTAATACACAAAATCGACGAATTTTTAAGCGACTAATTCTTTCCGTGTACACGAAAATTGTGTTCTTCATTAAGCTCTATATGCTCAATTTGTTTTCGAGTAATTGTTTAAATTTGAGTTTTAGATAACTCTTTGCTTCATTTAATCTCGATTTGGAAGCATCGAATACAAGACCGAGCGTCCCACCGATTACTGCATCTGGGACCTCAATTAAAATTGGAACATTCAAATTTTTAATTTAATCCCCCTTCATATTCCAAGGATTCAAGAGTTTCTATTTTAAATAATTCAATTTAAAATGATTTAGTTTTTATTATTTTATTTATAGTTGATCATTTCAAATGAAAAGTGAGATATCGTTAAATTTGGAAAAAGATCTTTTTCTTAAATAAAATTTTGATAAAGATAGGTCAAAAATGGAATATTTGAGACTGAAACAATATTTGAATAGGATTTGAAACCGAATAAGACTATTAAATTATAAATCTTTTGATTCGACATTATTTGAAAATTTTGCATAGTTTGTAAAGTTTCTATTAGCATTTGAATTTGCTAAACTGCTAAAAGGCTTTCAAGTTAAATAAATTCAATTTTCAACTTTAGAATCGGTAAATTATTTAATTTAAAAAAATTTAGAATCGTTCTGCAAAATCAATTATTATTCAATTTTTAAAACTTGAACTTCCGTTCAGTTTGAGAAATAATTAATGAAATTGTATTTACAGCTTAAGAACTTAAAACGTTTTCTGTCAAAAATTTTTAGTATAAAATGCTATTAATTGTGCTTCTAAAAATGAATACCTACCCATGCAGAAATTACCAAATGTTTGCCTTATTTCCGATTTGGGCCAGATCGGGCACACAATTTTGTGGTTGTTAAATTTGGCCCCCGCTAGACCCCGGCTTAACAGCCAAGCTTGCCAGCAGATGGCGCTCCATTAATTTCGGGGATTAAAGTGGGTTGACTCCAAGTCGCCCAAGTTGCAACGTAAAGTGTTAAGAGTCAAAAATATTTCCATTATTATTTGGAAAAGTGACAAAATAAGTGGGAAAATATGCCAAAAGTGAGCACAAGACGAGTGCGTAGGTATAGTATACTTCAAAATATTCCTGAATTACGTGTTGAAGACTATAATAAGTAAATTTATTAAGAATGTTAAGATGAAACCTAACCTCAAAATAAGATTATTTATTTATAAGAAAAGAAGAAAAAGTAATATTTCATTTGTTGAATGTGAAAACGAATTAGATCAACAATGACGTCATAAACATATTTATTTTCACGTATTTTTTGGTGATTTGATACAATTGGAATGTAAATACAACCTTCTTATTTATATTCGCTTTTGTAAAAATAACTTAAAGAGCCAGTGCGATATTATTATCCACTTATTTCAAAATAACTTTCCACAATTAGGTTCAATATAGAAATTGAAAGCAACTTCAATTCAGAAATTAAAACCAAAAATATATTGCAAAATACCTAAATGGCTTATCATACACAAATGCTGGTTTTTATATTGCGTCGTTTGGCTTTTTCCGTTTGCTCGAAAAAAAGTGTCTGACATACTCCAATTTTTTCATATCGCGATCTGTTAGATAACCTGATATTTATGCTCTCAAATTTCAGTTAAGGAGGTGATATATTCGCTTTGAATATAATTTTATTTAAGAATTCCTTTTAATTAAGAATAAGAAAAATAAATTATTATGGGCCCGATCGGGGACAGGTATGGTTATCTCTGGGCGTAGCGCTTTGGCCCCGATCGGGCATCGTGTTTCATTTCGAGTCTGGCCCCATCTAGATAGCCTGTTTTGGGCCAAATGCTCCGATCAGATCCAAATTGGAATTTCTGCACGGTTAATATGAAAAAATTTTTTAATAAAAGATTGTAGAATCACGCCTTTTGAACTGATTTCTTTCAGAATTAAAAAATTGACCAAAGAACTTAATATTAAAAAAATGGTTGAAATCGATTTTACTTTTAATTGCATTATATTATGTGATATAAAACTTGCAATATTTTGTCTGAGAGGATAGATTTTTTTCAAAAAATTTGTAAAATTCCATGTGAAAGAATAAACTAAAAAAAATAATAATAAAAATAAACGCAGACCGTGAAAGTCAACCAGGCAGAGTATACACAGATTACATTTTAACTGATATTGCTTGCTGTGTTTTCCGAGGTGTTTTCACACTCTCCAGAATCGTAAAATTCTTCATCGTTGTCATAAAAAATATTGAAAAACTCTGAATTTCTATCGATCAGAGTTATTTGATTATTAAAAAAATAAGTGCTTTTTTTTTTGGTTTTGCAATTGAAAATCATTTCAGAGTACTATGTATCTATAATTAATTACTTTTTGTAGGCATTTCTTCTTTTTTGTGTATTCAATGATATTTTATGTTTATAAAAAAAATGATTTCATAAATTTTAACAAACATATCGTCACCCTATCTACGATTTTACTACAGAAAATAGTAAGACTTTGTATTATCGATTGGAAAATTTCATAAGAAAATAGTACAGCTTACTTCTGCTGTATATTAAAATATACGAAATATCGCATTTGTCTCTTAGTTGTAAACTAATTTAGTTATTTTAGAAGTATAAAATTTTTCCATTTATCTAATATTCAACTTATTCAGAAAGATAAAATGCTACGATTTTTGAAGATAAATACGGTATACTTAACGCTGTCAAAATCTTTATATGAGATTGAGACTAAAATTTTTGATCATCAAAAACATTTGTAAATAGAACCGTACTATTTAAATTAGGAAACCCAACATAAGATAAAACCTTTTTAAACAAAATCATCAGTTTTTTTGTTTCTTTCCGAATTTCTGTGACCCAACTTTTAACACATCTAAGAAAAAATTTTACCCTTTTCGATTCCTTTCAGAAATATTGTCACATATTTTGTAAGAAAACAAACAAAAAGCAGAATATTTACGCGGCCTAGCAAATTTCCTTCTTAAAAATTTGTTACTAAGGTTCAAATAAACAAAAAACATTTGCTATCAACAAAAGTCACTCTTTTCGATTTCTCTCAGAATTTTCTTACTTAAATTTCAAACAATCTAACAAAAAATCTTAACATGTACAAAACCCAGAATAATTCTTCACCAATATTTAAATAATAAAATACCTTTTCTAACAACAAGAGTCACGCCATTTTATTCCTCTATGAATTTCTGTTATATTAACTTGCAAAGAATGTATAAAAACCTAAAAATTTCCGAAATCCAGAAGAATTGCTTTCTTGAAAATTTGTTACGAAGATTAAATAAAAAAAACAAACACATTTTATAACAGACAAAATCATAATCTTTTATTCTTTCTAGAATTTCTGTTACATTCCTTGTTAAAAATTTAACTAAAATCTAAACATTCGAGTAACCCAGAAAAATTTCTTTGTTCAAAATTGGTAAGAAAGCCTAACATAAGATAACACCTTTACAAACAAAATAGTTACTCTCTCCGGTTTCTTTCAGAATTTCTGTTACATAATCTGTCACACAAGTAAAAAACTAAAAACTCGAGAAAATGACCGAATTTCATTCTTAACATCTTGTTAGTAACATTACATTACGATAAAGATTTTTGTAACAAAAAAGGTCACCCTTTTTCATTCTTCTTGAAATTTCTGTCACATAACTTGTGACAAAACTAGCAAAAATCTAAAAATGTACGAGGCCTGAAAAAATAAATGTTCTGAAAATTCATTAATAATATTGAAATAACAAAACACATTTTCTATACACAAATGTGACTTTTTTTATTCCTCTCAACATTTACGAAACCTAGAAAACTTGTTTTGTTAAATACATTCAAGCAAGCCCGACATAAGGTAACAAAAAAAGTTACGGGTTTTGGGTCCTCTTAGATCTCTGTTAAGTAATTTGTGAACAAATTAAGAAAAAATCTAAAAGTTCGAGAAACTCACCAAAATTTCTTATTTGAAAATTTTGTAATAAAATAAAAATAACACATAATCTTTTACTACAATGAAAGTCACAGTTTTCGATTTCTCGCAGAGTTTCTGTTTTATAAATTGTAACAAAAATAAACAAAAAACTGAACATTTACGAAATCTAATAAAATTTCTTTTTTCACAATTCTCGACCAAGATTTAAGTTTAAAAAACACATGCTCTAATAAAGGTCACCCTTTTGGATTCCACCATGAGTTCCTGTTACAGAACTTGTAACCAAAGTAATAAGACCCCAAAAATTCGCGAAACCCAGAAAAATGGATTTGTTGAAAATTGGTAAGGAAGCCTAACATGAGATGAAACAGTTTCTCACAATAAAATTCACGCTTTTCGATTGCTCTTTAAATGTCTGTTACATAACTTATAACAAATCTTATAAAGAATCTGAACACTCGCGAAACCTAGAAAAATTACTTTCTTGACCATTTTTTATCAAGCTTAAAATAACACAAGAAATTTTCCTAACAACAAAAGTTATTCCTTCCGATTTCTCATAGAGTTTTTATTACATCATTTTTAACAAAAGTAACAAAAAATTTCAATACTGTCGAAAGCTACGAAAGTTCACTTCTTGCAAATTCCTTTGTTCATCAGTGGTATCTTTCTAAAAATGAGTTAAGTTTTCACTTTGGACCCATTTATATCCACTTCATCGAAAACAATTTACCCTTTTGTAGAATTAAGGAAAAGTTTAAAAAAGTTAATATCTGAACACATTTTAGTCGAAAGCTACTGAAAAGCTTTAGAAACAGAAAACTTACTTACGCAAGCGGTCATGTAACAGAAATTCTTTGAAGAATCGAAAAGGGTGACTTTGGTTGTTAGCAAATGTTTTTTTTCTAATGCTCGTAAACAAATTTTAAATAAGGGATACTTTCTGGATTTCGCGACTGTTGAATTTTTGTTATTACTTTTACTTTGAGGTATTTCAATCTTGCTAAAAAAATGTAATGAAGGAATTTTTGTGGGTTTCAAGAATTTTTAGTTTTTTTTTGTGACTTTTTTTCAGTTTATATAAAAGGAATTCCTAGAGGAATAAAAAAAGTGTGGTCTTTGTTATTAGAAAACGTGTTGTGTTATTTTAATGTTGCTAAAAAAATTACAAAAAAACGAATTTTCGCAAGTTTCTCTTGTTTTCTTTTTTTTGTAATTTTTTTACAAGTTATAGAACAAAAATCCTTGGACGAATCAAAAAAAGTTAATTTTTTTTTGTTAGAAAATGTTTTATCTTACATTGGGCTTCTAAGAAGTTTTCAAGAAAACTAGCTTGCTGGGTTTCGAAAAAGTTAAGATTTTTTATAAGATTTTATTTATTAGTTATTTGTTTGTTATTTTTGTTACAAGTTATGTAAAAGAAATTCGGAGAAGAACATAAAAGGTTGGTTTTTGTTGTTAGAAGCGGTGATCTATTATTTAAAGCTTGATAACGAATTTTCTAGAAAAAAATTTGCTGTGGTTCGAGCGATTTCGAAAATGTTATAACTCTGTAAATTTTTTCGTTATCAAAAAAAAATCATCGGGATAAATTGTTTGTATATCTGGTCAAAATGATCAGCCTTTCATGGAATATTCAAATCTTCAAATAAGTTTTCTCAACAAATTTGAAAATAATCTAACATTTTGAATTTTGATCCCTAACAAATGTAGATAAGTGGTCAGTTTTTTTAGGAAACCGACTTGTATGGATTTATTTTCTTCATAGCTTGTGTCGCTTGTCCAAAAATTTAATTTTCGTAATTTTTAATGTCATCTTAAAGAATAAAAGAAAAAGTACACATCCTATCATTAAATGATTATTAACAAATTTGTAGATCTTCTTTGGGTGCATAATTTTGCTTCATGATTTTTTTCGTATCTTGTGTCGTTTGTTTAAAAATTTAATTTTTTAATTTTTAGTGAACTTATTTTTCAAAAAATGCGACTAATTCTATACTAACTTTTACGACTCCCAAATGACGCGTTTTATTTAATTTTTAAAACGATTAGAGTGGTAGGAGAATGATTTTGAATCTCAGGACTCTAAATTTTTTCTACTTGCTATTAGGATTAATGTCCCTGGCGTCATCGGAATAATCAAGGATAACAATACGTGTAAAAATAAGAGTTTAGACAAATTTCCTTGTTTTCGTCCACTTTATGTATAAAACTGCAAACTCGGATAAATAAATAGATATACCTTAGGAAAAGCTGGCGGTTTATGTGCTAATGAATAAACATAAAATACGGTATTTTCGAAAACAAATGAATACAAATCAACTTTATCTCTTTGACCAGGATAAAAGGATTTTTATTGTTTCGAAATTCACGATTAAATTTTAAAAAATTGAAAATGAAAAAATTGGAAAACAGTAGAAAATAAATTTTTGTAGAACTTTTTTTAAAAAATAGATTCTAATTTTAAGCTTTTTCGTTTGTTGGATGTTTTTAAAGACAATAATAAGTTTGAAATTTTTAAGACAGCTAGATCAATTTTGGTAATTTTTTTACTTTTTCTTTGATATAATTTATGGACATAATTTAATTTTCTTAGGATTGTCTAATATAAATAATTTTGAAATGTTATAAAAATAAGAATTGCTATAAAAAGAAGTTTTTATTAAGAAAAGTGATCATGCTTGATTTTCAAACTTAGTAAAACAATATAAGGAAGTTTCTTCAAAATTTTAAATAGGAAATGGGAATTATTTAAACGCATAATCTATTTACCTAGTTTTATTCGAGCCTCGTATCTAGGTCAAAACGAAAATATTTGTTAAATTTTTTATTAATTTGTATTAAGAGCAGCTATTTAATTCCGTAACTTATTCCTAACATTTATATTTGTTTCGTTTTTATTTAAAAGTATCCAGGAAAGTAAATAATCAATCAGTAAAAAATCTTTCAGGGAATGAAATAATCCATTATTAATTAAAATTGAATTAAGTATAGAACAGGAAAAGCCACAGGCATGTTAAAAGGTTTTTAAGTGAAAAATAACTTCAACTCTAATGTTTCAAATTAGAGAGAAAAATTTTCAAAAAAACCTGAAAAATATTTCAAAAGTGATTTTAACTCCTAAAATCCAGTTTATTCTTCGTGAAAAAAATCTCTGTCTTATGATTTCAAAAAACTTCTCTGATAGTCTAGCTTTTAGGACGAATTTGATATCAGCCCATCTCTCTATCACTCTCACTTTTTCTTCAATTATTTTAATTATAATCAGTGAAAGAATTGTTCTAAAAGAATTGTTATTCGGACTTGATACAAGAAATTTTTGAAGAAAAAATTGTATAATTAGGACCTGAAAAAAGCAATGTTCCGAAAAAATTATAATTCTAACGTATACTAGTGAAATAAAAAAAATCCATTTTTTGAAAAAGGGCAATAAATTTTCCAAAATAGTAACAATCTATATTAGAAACATGGAATTTTCAAAAATTATTCTGATTTTTGTTTAGAATAGGGAATTTGAAACAACCAATTTTTATCAAGATCTAAAATGCTAAATTTCTCTATAGAATTATAATTTTGACACGGAACAAAATATTTTCCAGTAAAATTATAATTGTGAATCAAAGCAAGGAATTTTTGAAGAAGATTTATAATTCTGATTCGCTAAAGGAAGTTTTCAAGGGTAATTATAATTATGACCTGAAATTATATGAATTATATTTAGATCAGAATACTCTTTTTGAAGAATTGAAGTATAAAAAAGAAATATGAATGAAAAATTATATTTCCGATTTAAAACCGTAGCTGTCTAGAAATAAAATATAATTTAGATCTGGAGGAAAGAGTTTTCCAGTAGAATTTCAATTTTATCTCTAAATTTTCCAAGAGAGTTATGATTCTGATTTAAAACAGATATTTTTTTCAAATGAATTACAATTTTCATTCGATCCAACTCGAAAAAGCAATGTTATGTAATTGTAAAATTATTAAGCGATATCTCTGATTAATGTAAGATTTAACTCAAAAGTAAAGTTTACCAACCACGTTTAAACTTAAATCTGGTTTGCTTCGTAGTTTGAGAGGCGAAATTTAAGAAATCGTGAAGATGTTTTAGAATATTCATAGAACATTTTTATTTTTTGAGATATTTTTTTTCGGTTTTTCACATATTTTGAAAAGAAAATAATCAAATTGTTTATTTAGTAGAAATATATTTATTTTATGGGCTGCATAATACATACAGGTAAAAAAAAATTTACAAAACTGTTGATAAGTTTACTACAAAAAGGCGACTGTGAAAGATTTTCAGCTTTATTGAAACATCTGAAAGCTGAATGCGACACTTTTAAGTAGACTTTTATCCTTAATTTTTTTATTTACTATCATTAAGGAAAATCAAATTAATTAATTTTTTATTTCTAAACAAATATCTAAGAATAACTTTACTACTACCGCAAGAAAAAAAATCCCCTGAAAACGTTGTATATAGAAAAGAATTATGCACGAAATAAAATCATCAATTGTTGAATAAAATTGATTGTAAATTTCGATTTTTGCCTTACAATGTATTTTAAAAACAAATATTTTTAAAATAAATTTAGAAATATTTAATGCGTCATTTCAATTCCCAACATCAATTTTTTTAGAGAAGTATTTGTGTTACCGTGGTTTAAAAAATAGCCCTGCATAGTTATGTATATTTCAATTGGAAACGAGTCAAGTGGAGCTCACTGTTTACGTTTCAATCCCCTCGAAATCAATCCAAGGTTATTCGAAGGCAACACCCGACACTGGACTGAAAGCGAGAGTGTGGTATATTTGTTGTGTATAGATTATTCTCCAGAGACAGGACACTTTCATGTCTATGGACTATATTATTAAAACCACTAGTTGTATTGTTGTAAAACATCAGGAAGATCTTAATTTTAAAACCTCAGGACAGGTTCAATAGTAAAAATTATATTATGTTATTGTAAGCCAGAGTAAACAAATATTATGTGCCCGAGAAATCGCTTAGACAGATGTCCACAAACGCCAGAGTAAATTTTAAAGTCACTCAGGAAATAAATAATGAACTACGTCAAAATTTATGTTTAAGAATCCTAAAGTTCGACTCTAGAAGTCAAATCTTGATCATTAATATTTGAATTCTGAGGCAATATGCACTACATACGCATGTCAATATAAGTGCTTTTGAAAATATTTTTGAGGTTATGTCGATACATGAACAGCTGTCTTTTGAAAATTAGGAACACCTTCTGGGTCCTGCTTGGACGTCGGATTGAAAAAAGTATCTTGCTACTCATCCTCTAAGAATTGAGTGTGAGCATTTTAAACTTTCTTTGTAAATAAAACAAACGGCCAACAAAACCTTTCATATTTTTTTTTGTATCCCTCGGCGTAACTAGCAACTACTTTTATATTTCACAAGAGAAGTTACTGAATAAAAGATTAAAATTTGATTCAGTGCGGCAGAAAATGGTTTGCCAATAATACCAATTGAATGGGACGAAACATAATTTTTTTCATGACGTGGACAAAATTGATTTTTTATCATACGTATATTTAGATATAATTCTTTTATTTTTATAAAGCTATTGAAATAAATCGTTAAAACACACATTTAAAAAGCATTTTTGCCTAAACTAATTAAAAAAAAAGCCCTATGCAATTGGTATCACAGTTAGGACCTCGGCGTGCAGGAGTTTTGAATTTCACCCACCCAATCTGAAATACCTAATTACGACTTGTTATGATCATAAATTACATTTGAAAAAATTAGATTACAACTATAACCGATTATCATTCATTTCTAATGAATTCGTCGTCGAAATTGTGCTTATTTTGTTAATTAAATTAAAAGGACAAAATTATTAGATGTTTATTCAAAATCATGTCTATTTATCAATTACAACATTTTCTTAGTGTGTTTCTATTTTCGGTAAGAAAATAAATACTGAAATAGTCAAAAGTAAAATTAAATCATCGAATCCACACTCAACATTTTCAAACCAGAGGAAAGGTTAAAAATAAAAAAAGAGCTAAGGCGTACACAAATTAATGAAAATCATATTGAAAAGACTAAAGCTCAAATAAAGCAACATCTAACGTAAAATTTTTAAGCACCTGGTTAAAAAAAACAGAACCTCTAAATAAAGAATAACCTCTAAATTTTGTCTCTTTAAAAAATCACAAAGAAATTTTAAATGGAGTCCAGTAACTTAAGAGGATTTTGAAGGTTTTGGAAAATATCAGGTTATTGTAAAAGATTCGCAAGTACTTTCAAGAGCGTTAAAAAGATTCAACGGATTATAGAAGATATCAAAGGATTTGAAATACTTTAGGAAATTTTAAAAGATTTCTTGAACTTTATTTATTTAAATAGTTAATAGGAACCTTACAGACTTTGAATTATTCTAAGGTACTTTAAGATATTCAAATGCATTTCCAAGAGATTTAAACTATAATCAAAAATTGATTCACAACTTAAAAATACTAGGTGTGTTCAAAAAGTAAGGTGACTTTTCAATTTTCGCGGGCTACATACATTCAAGTTTAGAATTTTTTGTTTTGTTGTGTTGGTACACTCGTCACGATCATATGTTCTCAGTTTTGAGTATTTAGCTCGTTTGTTTTTCTGCCAGAGGCGTAAAAGGTTAGAAGGGTTTGGTGTGTTCGGCGATTTTCTTGTTTCGAAAAAAATGGAGCAAAGAGTTTGCATGAAATTTTGTATGAAAAATGGAATCCAGTGCTCTAAAACTCTTGAAATGTTGACAGTTTCATACGGTGAGTCTACTCTGAGTAAGAAAAATGTGTATAAGTGGTACAAGCTGTTCCAAGAAGGCCGAGAGGATGTCGAAGACGAACCTCGCCCTGGACTCACTGTCTTCTCTGATTAACGTGGCGTAGTGCATCCGGAACTCTTACCACAAAGTCGTACGGTCAATAAGGAGTATTACCTTCAAGTTGTGCGCCGTTTGCGAGAGGCGATACGCAAAAAACGTCCGGAACTTTGGAAAAACAATTCGTGGCTTTTGCATCATGATAATGCACCTGCTCATTCATCGTTGCTTGTGAAAGATTTTCTGACCAAAAATAGCACCGCAGTCATGCCTCAGCCTCCATATTCACCGGATTAGGCCCCCAGTGACTTTTTTCTTTTCCAAAAACTGAAGAAATCCATGAAAGGACATCTATTTTCAACGATTGAGGAGATGAAAACTGCATCGCTGAAAGAACTCAAGGCTATACCACAAAATGATTATCAGAAGTGCTTCGATGATTGGAAAAAGCGTTGGCACAAGTGTATTATATCTGAGTGGATTACTTTGAAGGGGATAACATAAATATTGGAAAATAAATGAATATTTTTTGAGAAAACCATCAAGTCACCTTATTTTTTGAACACACCTCGTATTAGTTAAAATCTTTGTTATTCAATCAATAAAAAAATAAACATTGGTTTTTTATATCTAGTATATATTTTATATGACACTATTCCTCATTTGTGAAAATTACTTTGGCTTATTCTACTGTATTTAGGACTAATTGTAGATACAAGAAAATATGCAAAATGGGTAAGACATCAAAAGACGCCACAAGCCTTTCTAATAAATTTATAGTGTTGATACTCTCATAATTTTCACACAAAAAAAATCATTAAAAAAAAATATTTTTGTCCAATTTTTTTTCGAAAGTGCCCTCTGCGCGGACAATAACCCATTTGCTCCTCAATGATAAAAACTTAAAAATTTTGTTCTCACGTATTAAGGTGTCAAAAGTATTTTTTTAAATTGAATGAAATATGAAAAACATATTGAACAATTAAAAAACCTTCTGTATGATATTGTGCAATTTGCCAAATACCGATGACATGAAGTCTGGTTTCTTTGAAGCACTGTTTTCTCAATTTATAGAAACAAAATTTTCTTCAATTGAGGAAGACGGAATGTTTTTGTTGTAAAACATGAAGCGATCTCAAATAAGAATATAATTTTATATTTTAACTTTCTATTTCAGTGCATACAGTAAACTGCTCATATCAAAAAGAGAGTTTATATTTTTTTTTCTCGAAAAATTAGTGACAAAACTTTTTCAACTACATTCGTATTGTATTCTCATCAATTGCACTTCGTTAAAATAAAATAATATTTTAAGATTACTGAAAGATTTATCAATAGTTCTAAATACAATTAAACAAAATTAAAATTTTAAACTAAGAAATTTTTTAATTTGTATTATTTCACAACTAACATATTAATAACAAAATAATGCTTCCAATTGTAAAACTTCGTACGTACAAGATTTTGTTTACGTTTCACAAATTTAATAAAACTGACTGATGAAGGCGGCGATTGTGTGCCAAAAAGTTTGATACAACTTAATTAGTTTCAATTCACCTGACCATAAAGCCAACAACTTACACCAACAATTTCTACAAAATAATTAACTGTATTGAAAGGAACACATATTATGTTTAAAATAAATTTTAACTAATATTGTTATGTACCTTGATATCATTAAATTTTTTGGCATTATCTAAACACTGGAAGTATTTTTCTTGTACAGAATCAGTGTTGAAAAAATTTCCAGGCACTTTACAAGTGTTTAAACCCTTTTTCTTTGCTCCTTGATTCGCCGCAGCTTTAATTGCATCCTTGCAAGAAAGGAGAAGAACAAGATTAAAAAAATTGTTCAAATTTTTAAACAAATTAAATATTTCGGGTTTACAAATTATTTTCGAAAACTCACAAAAGTAAAATCGAATAATCTCTGTTGAACGGCGTTCATTTCATTCATAAATTCACTTCCAAAAGAGAACCAGAACCAATCAGGCTGAACATTCATTGCGGATACTGTCTGCAAATTGAAAAGTTATGGTAATATCAGACTGAAATATAAATTTTATTTTAATGCAAATTTTTTAATATATACGACTTTCTTTCTTCAACCTTCAAAAATTTGTGCATTCTTCCTATTTTTTAAATGTTTAAATATAAGCAAATTTGATTTTTTTAAAGCTCTGTAAATATTGTGACCAATTATTTCCAAAAGTGCAAAAGAAGCTCGGGAATTAAATTTCTCCTATTAGGTGTGTATGATAGGGAGCGCAAATTTAAACGTACCTAGTGCTAAGAAAATTCATTAACGTTTATATAAAGTTGATATAGATATTGTGTGCCTACCGAAATAAAGAGAAAAAAATGGAGTTTTTTGTTAAAAAAGTTGCAGAGGACGTATTTTGAAACCGATTTTGGAGAGTCATTTTGTAATTTGAAAGTAGTTAAATCCTAAAGAAATCTGTCGCGACGGATTAAAAAAATAATTGATATTTCATTTCAAATAGAAGGTGGTAAAATCATAAATTTTTATGTTTATGCTAGCCGCTTGGCTCTATTTATTGACCATATCACATAAACAAATAGAATCAGTAAATTAGCTCTGGATCAATAGAAGTTTTTTTATAGATTAAATTATTTTATTTTTCTATTTCCCGCTGGCAAATTAATGTATGAAATTAGAATCTTCTGTATATTTAAGAACACTTGTGATTGTTATCAACACTTCTTTTAAAAAATTTTTATTTCTGAGTATATGACATTTTTTCAATAAAGTTACTTCTTATCTTCTTAAGAATCATATTATCTCAAAACAATTGCCATTTGATAACATACCGTAGTGATTATATTCATTGATTCTTATCATTTAAAACTGCTCTCCTTGGCTTTTTTTTAAATTATAGAGTTCTTTTACTCGGATAAAATTGGTTTTAAGGACTTTTTAAAAACAATGATACTTATTTTTTCGAATAACATATCCATTGCGTTAAGATTCATCAATAAAAAGGAATGACTATGCTGACGAGAAAAATTTTCTTTGCTAAAAACTGCAACATCAGTCAATTCATTTATAAAAATTATTTATGCAAAGAAACATTGTTGTTTACAACAATCTATCGTGACAAGGTATTCGTTTTCAGGTGAAAAGATGGAATCCCAAAGTCAAGAATTTTTTTAGAATATCTGTCCTGAAACAAATTATACACGAAATTAAAAAAACAAGCCTTTAAAATTTTAGATAGCTTTCCATTCGCATATATTGAATTTATTTTAGAGGATGTAAAAAGTATGTAGCTTCAAAGTCCAAAGTTTTGCAAGACAAATCATCGTTTTGTTATCTTGCGTTCAACTTATCGCCCAATCTAGTAAATTTCTCCTAACATTATTTAAATTTACAAACTCAGAATTAAATCATGCTCTTTGAATGTAGACCAAGGACAAAAATGAATATGACATAATTTCTGAGTAATATAAAAAAATCTATACCCTTGTAATGGAAAGTTTTGTTAGGCTAAATATACGATTCACATCGTATGTATTTTCTTATTATAGCCATTCTTTAAGAAGTAAATATTTTAACTTTATAAATGAAGGTGAAAAACAAAACTTATTTTTTTCCTTAATTGCCATCTATTAAGAATTAAATTGGCCAAAGTTCAAGTCGAACCGATGAACGTCAGAAATGATGCTCCATATATACTACTTTTTGAAATTTTCAAATCTGACTAATGTATTTTAATTATGATAATAATGCTAATAATTCTAACAAAATAAAATTGATTGAAAATCTTACTCTTTACATCTGAATCAAGGGCATCTTGATCCAGATGTAAAGAGTAAGATTTTCAATCAATTTGCTGAATTTTGTCAATTTTAAGAAACAATTTTCACAATATTTCACAACTTATGATTATGATACAAAATTTGTTAAACTATCAAGCGGCTGTTTTTTTAAAGTTGTAGATTTAGTTTCTGCACAGCACAGAAAAACGTTGATTTTTAAAAACACGCTGATTTGGTGTTGTTTTGAAGAGCAGAGAAAATGAGAACGCGTAACAAAAATGCAGCACTGTCCATGTTGGGGAATATTTTGAAATATCCATATCTTTGTTTCAAACTTAGTATTCTACTTATTATTTACAAATTATTTTGAGGAAAAAAGTCTTATTTCGCGAACCTAAAAACTGAGCTGCAAAAAAATGATTCCGCTACTTTTCCATAAGATATTCGTCTTTGAAGTGAAGTATGAATTTTCGAACGGTTAATACAATTATACAAGTTTCAGTGTAGCAATAATTAAATTAATATAAAGAATTAATTTAAATACCGAAAATTCAGAAGAAACCAGGTTTCTTTCCTCACGAAATTTAATTAGAGTGAGAGATCGTATTTAGTAAGAGTCACTTACAATCTAATCTCTCTATAATTAAATGAGTAAAACTTTTATAAAATAATTTAATAATTGAGTTTTTCACCTACTAAATAGTAAAATTTGAATATTTTAATACTGGAATAGTTCAAAAATCATCAATTTACATTAATTATTTCAATTAGTGAAAATGTTGACTAAGTCAATATGTGCCATGTGGGTCATTCCGTTTTATCGAATTACGTAGTGTTTCTGTTAGTATACGTGGCTTAAAGGAATTATTTTAAACGTCAATAAACCAAGGTATGATAGATTACGTGTGTAAATAAATCTTATTTTTCTGTTTCGCAGCAAATAACTTGTAAACATTTTATGTTAGTAAAAGTTGCAAAACAAGATTAAAATATTACACAATTTCATTCTTGTTTTAAACCTTTTAATTTTTTACATTTTCTTTTTCTATAATCATTTTTATTGGTTAAATAATTCTTAATAATTTAATTTGCTTTTACTAAACAGTTAGTAGTTTTCCATTACTAGAGTTGCATACTCGATTGCTCCAGTCTCGATTTATGACAAATGTTCTCGTTGGCCGTCGAACGTGTCTGTCAATTTAATTTCAAAATGAAATTCTCAAAAAATGGAAAGTTTTAAGAATTTTAGACATGAGGAATTAAGTAGGTGAAATAAAGAAGCAGACGGAATGCAGAGAGCGGATACTTACTGAGAAAAATTCAGAAAATTAAGTCGATGAAAATACGGTGGCTGAAGAAGAAAATTTATGGGATCAACTATCACATTAGTTTTTAAGCAATTTAATTATTAAATTATGTAGAGATCCCATTTTATCGGTTCAATTGTTTATATTTATGTTGACCCTTAAAAAGCTTAGCCTGATATTTAATTTAATATGGATCTCCCTTCATTATTATTATTATTTTTAAATTTATTCCTACTTCTACGCAAAACTTTCAGGAATATCAAATTATGTAAGAAAAAATGTAAAAATTTACAACAATTGAACAGGTTAATGTTTTTTGAATTCAACTTAAAACTATAACTTTATATGTGCAACTTAACATCCGTGATTTTGAAAGCAGTATTTACACCTAAACAAACTGTTGATAAGTAACTTTTAACCAAGAAAATGATTTTTCAATCAGAAAATTACGATTTTTAATAGAAAGTATAATAGTTTATATTTCAAGCGAAAATGATTTTAATTATAAATTAAAGAAATTACATTTATAAACAAAATGTCAAATTTTCAACAAAATCAATCTTCTGAATGACCCTTTTTGTTAGGACAGGTATAAAGTCAAATTTACAAACCGCCCGTATTGAAGTCAGAAAAATTCGACTCAAGAGATAAATTTATCTCTTCAAGGCGTAGAAACTTGTTTCCAAGACATAAATTTAAGTCTGGCACCGTCTCAAAACTGAAAAATGCTCAAGTCGAACTTTTCGACTTTAGCATGTCTTGATTCGGATCAATTCAAGTTGAACTCAACTTAAAGCATTTTTACTCGGGTTATGCAAAAAAAGCTAAATTTTTTAACTAAAACGACGAATTCTCGACACAATGGTTTCATTTTAAAAAATCCGCGAAGAAAACAAGTAAATGTCAATCAAATTCTTAAACTTTCAACAAAGATTTTCAAAAAGGATTAGTCTTTAACAAAATGGTTACATTTTCAACAAAATAATCACATTTTCAATCAAATAATTTAATTTTCATCCAAAAATATGAATTTTAAACCAATAAGATGAAGTTTCTACAAAAAAGACAAATTTTCAACAGATTACAACAATTTTCAAAGAAATGTTTGAAATTTGTTATTCGGAAATTTTGAAACTAAAAAATAACAATTTTCAACCAAAAATATAATAGCTGAAATTTGAGTTTAGAAAGCCTCAGATATCAATTCTCAACTAAAACTATGAATGTGAAAAAATGATTTTTTAATCCAATAGTTCAACTTTCAACCAACGAGTGGAGTTATCAGTTTCAAAATCTTATTCAATAAAAAAAAACATTTGCCACTTCAACCGAAAAGTGTTTTTTAATTTTTAATTGAAAAAAGTTCATGAAACCAAAGAGGTGAATTTTCATAAAAATACATTTAAATTTAATTCTTAAATATTTTATATTCCGAAAAATGTGACATTCCCGTTGCTTAAAAGCTCAACAGATTCTTTAGGCTAATAGGATATACTTTAATTTTTGCTCAGAAATTTGCATTTATGTTGCTGTTTTTCATTCTAATTTGCATTGTTGTTCTTTCGCAAATAAAATTTTTAAATGATCGTATAATCTCATTGAATCGAGACAAGACAAGACTCTATTCTCTACTGAATTAGCAGATCGACTGACCGAAAAACCTGTCTCAACATAAAGTTCAGAAATTCTTTTGGAACAGTCGAAATAGATTATTCAAAGTAGTAGTTTTCTGCTAATGGTTGGTGACCGACTTCTCTCTAACTGAATAAGGAAAATTTTATTAATTCATATTCAGATTCTTGACTAAAAAATTCGGAAACTGAGCATCTGAACGTGTATAACCCTTAAAAATGTGATTTAACAAAATAAAAATGGTAACTTTTTTAGCAAAGATTTGTAAAGATATCAATTAATTTTTGTATATGGTAAATTCGATTTTTAACACTCAATATTAAGTATATCAATTATTATTGGAAGCAATAGTTGAAATTTTATGAAAATTATTGAGTTACTCACTTCGAAGGCGCAGAAAGCCAATAGGCCGAAAATTTTACACTTCATGATCGATCAAAACGTTCATTATCTACTTTCTACTAAAGATGATCCAGAATGATTTCATCTTACCTTGTAAAGTTGGATTTCTATACGAAATACTTATCACGTGAAATATTTATTCAGTTGAATCAAGAGCAGTTCATATTAAGTGTATATTCAATGAAATACAATTTCTAGCATCTTTTCCTTGCAAAGTTTAAAATTACTTAATTAAAAACTGCGAGAAGGAATTTTTTAGAAAATTTGAATTGGCCACAATGTAGAATTTTTTAAAGTGTTTTATTTTTGTAGAAATCATTTAATTCCAATAGTATTTTAAATTTCTTCACAACTTTTAATCATTCATAGTTAATAACTATAGAAAATGCAATTTTGGACCCAAATCCTTGGGTTCACCATTTTGAACATTTAGAAAATTGTAAACTTTTTTTGAAAATTAAGATCTTTTGCATATTCTATAATATGATGTATACGTGTAATTCTGTCGGAAGAAGCAAGCTAAAGTTTATCATTCTGCATATGAAAAATAATGTTTGGGTTTGTTTTGTATTGCTGCCCGTGTAGAAATTATGACTAGGTTCGGGCCGGATTGCGGCAGGGTTGCCCTGCTTGTATCGGGAATCTGGGCAGGCTGCCCGGTCGGATTCTGGTTGGTTTCGTCACGCTGCGCTGGTCGGATCCCGGCCGGGTGTACCCAATCGGCTCCCGGCCGAGTTACCCGATCGGATCCCGGATACAAATTGTGTAACCCGGTCGGAATCCGACCAGTTTTTGACTGGGCTCCTCGATCGCATTTTACTGGAGCCTTTTTACCACAGCGAACATATTCTACCAACTGGTAGAGATAAAAATCTTTGTCAGCACTTATTTCCACCTGTAAAAAGATGTTGGAATTTCAATTTAAGAACTGCATTCATAATAATAAATATATTAGCTACAAACATTGATTCAATGTAAGTACTAAAATATAGGTTATGATTCTTAAGTTTCTGTAAGAAATTGAATTATAAGAAATTAAAGTTAAATTGCATAACAAATTTACTTTAAGCGTAACGTAGTTTGCATAGGTCTTTTTACAAGAGATAAAATAAATTTCAGGGGTTTCACGTGATATTCTAACCTATGAAACCAGTTGAGAAAATCGATTTAACATTAGCGTTGAAGAATACTAATAATGCTTACTTATTAACAAAATAATTCACTTACCTTGATAAATAATCCGCTTGCTCCAGAAAATTGGATACAATTTTGTGAAATTTAAAAAATTTTTCAACGGATAACCTGGCGTCTACCGACGTTTTACTGCGTTTTTAGCATTAAAGACTCCAGAAGTCGCCGAATCATTATTCCATTCAAGCATAATAACGTAATTCAAAACCTTTTTCGGAAAAAGTTACTTCTCTTTTTATTACGTTTTATGCTTATTCAAGATAATATATAAATACATTAAAAATAAGCAAAAATCGTATCACAAAAAAAATAAGTATAGTTTTACTGGGAAACTATGTTTGAAAATAAAAAAGAAGTTGGTCAACGAGTTCTTAGTCACGGCAAGTCCGGGAACCGCAGAACCAAAAGTGGGAAATCATATAATTAAAATTAGTTTAATTTTTCTTTCATGATTGATAAAAAAACACCTAAAACACAAAAAATTGGTCTTTCGCCTGTCAGCTATTTACAAACGTCCCACTTACGGCAGTCGTTTGTGGATATTTATTCAGATGTTTTTAAGCTTATGATAATTCTATTGTGCACCATTTTTGGCTTGACTGGGTCCCGGTGGGAACTCTGTCAGATCTCGGCCGGGCAATTAACAAAGTAGAATCCCGGTTTGACCCGGTCAGATTCTGGCCAGAAACCTTCTTCTGGTCGGGTCGATCCGGGCTATTTCTACACGGGTGTCATTTATTTAATTAAATATTCTAAAATTGAGGGCTTGTTTTGGGCTCACATAGTACTTATTTAGGAGCTTTTTTCTTTCATTGAATCCATTCTTTTAGGATTTTTTATGCACAAGAAAAATACTCTGCAGAAAAGACCAATTTTTTAACTGCAATACAAATGTATCTGTTCTTAAGAATTATATAAAGCCATAAAAATTGTTGTTAAAAGACAATTGATTATATCTTTAAAGTCCAAGGTCTTATAAAAAAATCATCCTATTGAAAACTTGCGGTTAGTTCATCGCCAAACTGATAAAATTTTTCCCGAAATTTTGCTTAATTCATAAAACCCAGAAAAAATCATTCTCTCTAACTCTGGACCAAGGGCACGAATAAATATTATGTGAATTCTAAAAATGTCCGCGCAGCTAGAAATACGACATATGTCGCGTGCGTGAATTCTTTATCGTAGTCATTCCTTTTCATAAATGGAAGTGGCATTTATTGGTCTTAAAAAATGGATAAGAGGCTCTTGTGAAATTGAAATCTTGTCTCTTGTGTTCATTGCTAGAAAAAACTAAGTGAAAAATGTCTGAAACATAAATCCCAATGCATGCGAAAATGGTTAGATACGCTTGTATACCTTTTTGCAAACAAATAGGTTTGCGTCAAAGGAAGACCTTTTTGTTATATTTTATATAATTTTGAAAATTGTCTTAAAGTCAAAAAGGTTTGAATTTTCCGATACGGTTAGAGGCCTGAATGTCAGTTTTGAAAATTTCGTTTACTCAAAACAGTGATATGTTACATACATTTTTTACGCATTCAAACCATTCCTTTGTTAAAGCTTCACTTCTGGTTACAAAGAAATACAAAAACGTTACAAAAAGTATTGTTTTACTGTTTAATAAAAAATTGGCTTTCTTGCTTGTTCAATATCAAAATCTGGCGAAGGCTCTCATCGCTATTTTTAGTTACAACGTTTTTGGTTTTTTATGAAGGAACACAAGAGACAAGGTTTCACTTTGATAGGAACCTCTTATCTATTTTTTTCTAAATCAATACGTTTTACATAAGTTGGAAATTATTTACACTTTTATTCATTTTTCAAAAATAATGTACTAAAATTAAATTTTTCTAAAAAAATATCTTCTCATGATTGTGGGCTCTACGTTCCACCTCCTATCCTGGTTGGTTACATAAAACAGGACAACATTGATACGTCCGCTTCAGAAACGTTAACCTTTGTGCATCACTTCGGACTTATACTAGGTCACTTTGTTTCAAACAAAGACCCAGACTGAAATTTGTACTTGATTCTGAGAAAAATTATTGATATATTAACTTCTACCGCATTGCAAGGAGATTGCGTTACTCTCATCAGGACTTTATTCAAAGATCATAACATTATATTTGTTCAATAGTTTTAGAAACCCCTAAAACCAAAGATGCAACATCTAGTGAGTCTCGTCCTGTCTGTAGTGAGTCTAGTCATTATCCTGTACCATCGCTTATTAAAGAAGACTGCTGCTGCTTTGAATTGCAAAATAAATATTCGTGCAACCTGACCACTGAAAGATCAATTCCGACCCGCATAATAATTTGTATCCGGATCAGTATTTTCTGAAACTTTAGAAACTGATCGTGCGCATAACGTTTCCAGAAGTGATTTGCCAGTAAGTGAGGAACAACAAATTTCAAAAGAATCAGTCATATTAATTACAAATTGGGTAAAGCACTGCGAAAGCAAATACAAAGCATGTTCCGGTAGGATGGTTAGGTGAGGATGAAGATGGTGAAAGTTTTATTTCGATTTTCAGTGTTATTAAATACGTGGCCCTTGATTTAAAATAATATATCATTTTTATTTATAAAGAATTTGATTTGATCGGATTTGATCATCACTTTTATGCTAACAAATTCGTATCTGTTAATTGTACTATCTTTGGCATCATTGCAAACAAGATTAAATAAATCCTATACTAACAAGTATTATCAATTAGTGGTTCATTTTTCAATAATTCAGATTGGACGAAAATGGTAAGAAATTGTATATTATATTACATAAATTTTGTCATCGTTAGTTTTAGAGTTTAAGGCACTATGATGAGTATTCTCAGAGAGTTTAAAAAATAAAAGCCTCTATAGCTCTCTTATCCTCGCTTACCAACGAGTATTTTCAGAAGGGTATTGTAAACAATTGTATTGCATAATTCAAGCGTTTGTGAGCAAGTCAATAAAATTTAATTTACTATACATATAATGAGTATTGTCGAGAGCTTAAAGTGATATGTAATAATAATTATTGTTCTTTTCAAGAGTTTTTAATATAAAATAAGACTTTGAAGACGATAAACTATAAAATGTACAAAATATACAAGTTGGGTAAAGATTTCTTCTTAAACTATTGGAAGAGATTTTCCAAAGAGTCTCAAAGAATGTAAGCAACGAATGCTTTGATCTCTCTAAGTCTAGATTAGTGAAAAGTAAGTCAATAATTGGCTTTACTGAAAATTTCAAATAATTACACAGGCCGACAAAATTTGACAAAGGTCCGGAACCAGAGACCAGACCTAGTATACCCGAAGGTTTTTGCTGCGCTGAATCCGAATCCGACC